>NW_027155471.1:27572-39396 GCF_002600585.1 Cystoisospora suis | reverse complement strand
AGTCACGAGTACCTCTATAGAGAGTGAGATCTTGTGTTACTTGGGCGGGTAGGTCTTACCTTCACACAGAGCTCACGATACATCGCTGTGATTTTCTTAAGACTAGCGGCCGCTAGGATACGAAGGTCTTGATCGAGGATTCCCGAGAGAAGAAGAGAAGAAAGCGTTTTCAAGAGAAGCTGTGCATACGATACGCTCAACCCTGCAATCTTCGGCGCAACATGCAGATAAGAAGAACGGCGAGTAGCTAAAGCAAAGAAATCGGCATGCGTGATAATTCGCAAGCCTTCCGGAATTCCTCCTTGTCTTCCTTCAAGCTCTTGAAACGCTGCAGCCGCGGCTCGTCTACAGGAACCAATAGAGAAATCACGAAGATCATGAATGTATCTATACACACGCATATACGCCTATGGGGCACTTACACACGTAGTTACCTACCATGCCCGTAGAGAGCGAGGGAATCTTGGCGCATACACAAATCAGAATGAGAGAGGAGACATGTTCTATGTAGATCCACCATTGGTGTATAGGCTACTACAGGGCATGCAATCACTATACTTCATACTCACCATACACCTCTATAGATACACGTACATAGATACTCGTACATCATGGTTTGACGTGTACATCTTCTCGGACGGGCGNNGCGCGAAAATGGAAGAAGAAAAATAGGAGATGCGGAAGCAGAAAAAAAGCTGAGCAGAGACAAGACGAAAATTACGATAAGATCTTCACAGGCTCTCTCACATATACAGACAATGAGACGAACACCATCACGTCTATGTAGACACAGGTAGAGAGAGAGGGCCTGTCCATAAACTATGTGCCAAGGCTATCTGTGAGAAAAGGAATGTTTGCAAACAAGCTTAGTAGAGAATACACGCCCTTCATACGTGGCCAACTACCCAACCAACTCCACGCCAGACAGACAGACAGACCTACCTACGTCTATGCGAGTATATGCACGCGAGCGCCGTTCTTTTGTATCGCAGTATAAGACATAGTATTGGCATGCGCTTGTAGACTTAGATATATGTAGTCAGATGAGTGCCTGTATTAGGGTAGAAGTAGATGCGTATCTGCCTATGTCTATACTGATCTGCACAGAGACCTATGATACGGCATGAAGAATGTATTTTGAGGCACGGAATGAAAGAGATCTCTTTGGTATGAGGGTGATAAGACGGACCGACAATTGACATCTCTATCAAAGAGAGAGACAAGAAGAAGAGAATGTGAAAGAGGAAGAAGTTCTTTCTCGAGTTCAAAAGTATCATAGTAAGATCTTGCAATGCTCCACACCGCATAACATGCTGCGTCACGTAGAGCTGTCTCCGCTTGATCTTCACCTCCACCTTGTCCTCCTATGCCGTCCTCCGTATGAAAAGAGAGAGCTAGGCGTAGGAGCGCACAGCAAGAAGAAAGGCGCGATAGAGAAACAAGACCTCTACGAAGANNATAGGAACAACAACGAGAAACAAGACCTCTACGAAGAAGTTCAGCTAGGGCAAGCATGTGACCATGCCATAGGCGCTTAGATGAGAGAGATGAAGAGAGAGGGGTAGAATCCAGGGAATCTAAGATATTCGCTACAACCTACAGAAAAGGAAAGAAGAGAAAAAGAAACGTAACGAGCTAAAGGAAAACTGTGAGGTGAGGCCTGCGAGTGGTTAAAGAAAGAGAAGATAAGAAAAAGCGTAGAAAGGAACACGAGCATGAATGAATGAATGAATGAATTGTGTATAATGCACTACCATAGACTGAGGAGTTCCACGTTAGCTGCGTAGGCATGACTAGCCATAGAAGGGACAACGAAGGTTCACGGGAGTAATTGAGAAGATCTACACGAACTTCTATAAATAGGTACAATGGAATACAAGCAGGCCAGGCGGACTGAGAGGTATTCAAATCCCTCCCTTGCGAGACATGAGAATTGTTAGGGAGACAGACATAGGCTTAAAACTCCTTTCGAAAAAATGAAAGATACTCTACAGACTGAGTCAGCAGACTACAGATAATATATAGCCAGGTAGATAGATACGCATATATTTCGACTCGCGTGAGAATGGGGGAAAGAGACAAGAGCCTCGCATAACTCACATATCTGGCGACAATCTATACAATTGTGTCTACGTATATACACGATACGGCAGATACACTTGGGAAGGTTGATAGAAGATATAGGAGATTTGACCTCGGACCTGATCTGCGAAATCTTTCGGGAGCCTTAAGACGACACGTGCAACTCCCTTAGCACATGCCCATCTGACTGTACTATCTTTGTCTGAGATGCCATTCAATAAGAGATCTAGGACATCTTCAACTTCTTCGGGAACTTCTTCTTCATCTTCTTCCTCCTCTTCGTTAGTCTGGTTATGAAAAGAAGTGGATGACGATGGCTTTTGATCTGAAGAAAAAACACCCCGTTGTTCTCCGACCTCTCTTGCTTGTGAAGAAGAAGGATCCTGGTTCTGAAGAAGTAGGCTGACAAGACACCTGGCATTTGGAGTGTATCTCCACCTTAAAGAACGATGATCCATAGGAGGAAGGAGAAGTGTTGATAGACGAGCAGCACAGCTACATCTCAGTTTTCTGAAGAGAGATGAATTCTCGGCTATGACTCCCCATCTTGCCGGTGTTGTTGTTGCCGCTGTGGTGGTTTCCCCAGGTGTATGTACACTCGAAGATCCTAAGCCAAGAACACAAAAAATCTGAGGAAGTTCTGGAAGTACGGCGTCTCTTTCGATAAACTTCAGAATCTCATTCAAAGCTCTCAACGCTGAGAAGACAACATATCAGCATAAAAAGACATCTGGGATGAAGCTTTGGAAGATTCATGAGCAAAACCTACAGACTCAGATAGAACAACTGCCTATAAAGTGGTGTACATACACACGAGTGAGGTTTAGAGTAAACGAGATGAGCATGTATAGGGAGGAACCTGAGAAGAGAAGGACACAGAGGATATACGTGTATATACTCTGTCCCAGCCACATTGTTGACTTATGTATCCTGCCAAACACATGTGCGCATGTCTGCATAAAAATCATCGCTTTGTGCAGTCCCTCTTTGACGTCCAGGAGGTCTACGGATGCGTATGTATCTGCAGAGAGACACGGAGACATGCTACGTGTGTAACAACACCCTCCATTATACATATGCAAGTGCACGCTTAAGTCTACAAAGACGAACTATACCCCGCTAAAATAGATTCTCTATACCGCCCTCGATCACTACGTCAATGATGAGAGATCATGTACACCAGTGACAAGGTAACCTGCAGAGTCCAAGCCATTTGTTACGAGCTTCTACGAGAGCGTAGCTTTCTCATCCTCGGCCAGGAGCATATCTATTTCTCTCTTCGTAATGTGTACGTGTGCACTGAGAGCCTACGCCCCTACGCAACCATCACCTCACAATCCAAAGAAAAAAGAAGCATCCCCCAAGCGAACACAAGAAATGTCATCTATTCATGCGTCGATAGAAAGGAGAGAAAAGAGGTGACAGAGTAAATCCGAAACCGAAGATAACTTGGCAGTCACACGGAAGTGGTACAAGTAGATCTAGAGTTCTACACGAAAAAACACTTCCATGCATATATATATATATGTATATATCTCTATAGGTTTATGCATGTCCGTGTAGAAACGTCTGCCAGTGTCGAGATGCATTCTAATGTTTGTCGCGATGACGTCACGCAGACTTCACGGTGCATGCATATAGAAGTATATCTAGAGAGAGAGATACATAGGTTTAGATAGAGCTTTTGAGCCAAGACAGCGGGTGTCTACACACCATTTGCTTGAGCGAATAGAGGGATAAGAGTGTCCTGCTGAAATGACGACGGCAGAAGAAGGGGATGCTGCGACTTCTGTATGCTGTCTGCTCCTTTCCCAATTTCTTTGTGATCTTCGTTTTCGCCAAGTCTATCCTTCTCATTCCAACCCCCCCCTGAAGACGTTGAAGATATTTCTTGTCTTGCGCCCCCAGAGGGATGGAGAATTTGCCGACAGAAAAGAAGAAATTGTGAGAAGAGCTTATGATTCTTCCGACTTACAACATCTGAACGACTAAAGAACCGAGCTAATACAACGCATGCAGCGTCACTAGCATTCGTACTTGAATACCGTATGTAGGCTTCTGTAAGAGATAGAATTTTCATGCTTAAACTTCCTTCTTCAAGACTTGTCTCATAAGCTTTGAGAGAATCTGATTGCGTAGAAGACTTCTTCTCCTCCTTCTGAAGATGTACGTCATAGCGAGTACTATCGGTCTTTCTTTCCTGATGGAGAGACGTGCTGTTGGTCTGTCGGGAAGAAGAAGAAGAGAGTGAACTATCTAAGATAGCTAGCTTGAAAGGTGCAAGGACAGCAAGAGAGATCCAAATAAGAAGTGTATAATGACTACTCCATAAAGGAAGCTGTAAAGCCGTTTTCTTTAGCTCTTCATAATCTTTGTCAATAACTCCAAGAAGATCTTTTCTTAGTTTCTTCATTCTCTCTTCTTCACTGGAATGCTTCTCGCTTATCATCGAAGCTTGAGATCCGGGTGTATAGGGATGGTCGATCATCCTAGGATGAGAGTGGCCTGTTGTGTGACTATTTGTTGAAGAAGATAAAGGAAGCGTAGAGTTCCCTTCCTGATGAGCTGAATGGCGGATCGAGTCTCCTATCTCTTTCTGATAAAGAGATATAGAGAGATCCATGAGAATCTCTAGGAGTTCAGGCCGCTGAGAGAAGAGAGGCCGGACAACCTTGTAGCCACGAACCTTACATAAAGCATAAAGAAAGTGAAGGAGAAGACGAAGAGATACACAAGAAGCAAGTTCTCGACATGCTGAAATGCTTGCCTTCAAAGAGTCACTTGATGGGAAAGAAGCATCCGTGTCGTCTGTGGAAGAAAAGCTACATGATGTATCAGACTTTGTTACGTGATTTGAGAGAGGAAGGGATGTATGGTGGCTATAGCGTTCTACGTCTTCTCGTCTGGTTTGTGTTTTGGTAAAAGAGAGAGGGAAAGAAGGATCAGAGGAAGAGGGGCAAGGAGAAGTGAGATTGGTCAGCGGTGCAATGGATTTCAGGTGTACAGACAGAAGATCAGTGACTGGTTCAACCATGAGAGTGAGATGCTTATCAAGAAGTGTTGGTAAATTTTGATACGTTTCGATGATCTTCACGCATTTCTTCATTAACGTGGTAGCTTCATTGGTGACTTTTGAAAAGGTTGATTTCTTCTTGCTGATGTAATGGTCTGATAAGTGACTTAAGAACACCTCTTCGTCTTTTCCTTGGAGCTCGGGTGTATATACACCCGAGCATAGATCACCGGTTATCTGGATAAGTTTATTCAACAGAAGGAAAAAGGTATCAGCTTCTCGGAAGTGATCTAAATAACTGTGAACTCCTTGATCTTCATCGTATTCATCTCCTTCTCCTTCGCCTTCTCTTCCCTCAGAATCTTCTAAAAGATCGCCTACGCCTCCATCTTTACAGGCGTCTCTTTCTTCCGCCTCTTTTCCTTCTGGGACTGCGGAAATCCCCATTTTGCAAAGAAAAGAGCGAAAGAAAAGTTCTCTTGGAAAGGAAAAACGTCGTAGCTACGTTTAGCTTGAAAGTGTTCCGTTACCCCATTCACTCATACATGGTGACAAGAGAAAAGAGCACGGAGTCAGAAAGCGGAAAGGCCTATACGAGGTTCTTCCTATACAGAGAGAATGGTAGGCAGTTTACTTAGGGGACAAGTTGATGAGTGTATCCATTTAGTCCGGCATTCCTTTCACCTGTGTATATACACTTGAAACGGAGTGTACGCGCAGTCAGACTGGAGTGTACATACACCTGGAAGGAGAAGTGCACGTACACTCAAGCGCTCCCAGGCGCAGTCACTCCACCCCCATCCGCAGACCCCAGCAGAGTAGTTTCGATAGTAAATGGTACAGAACCCCTGGGAACCTCACGTTCATACTTCAAATAGTTCCAGAAAGTAGAACAATATCGAAGAAAGAAGCCCAAGACCATTCAGCAAGTGACACCAACCCAGGAATTCGCCAGCACTCGGCTACTGATCCTCGACAAAACGAAGGACTCTATACGGCTCCCCGAAAAGAGAACTAGGGCACATCCTACGAAAGAAGAGAGAAGTCTTTCTTGAAAGGTACTCCAAGGAGGGGACGAGAAAGGAGAGACCTTCGTTCATTGATCTCTCTCCAAGACAGAGAGGAGCATAAGAAATGGTTCGGTGCGGCGAAAGTCGATTCAAACTCAAGGCCTGAACTGGAGCAAGTTCAAGATTGCTAGATGACTGCTGTTTCACTCAAACACACTCGAAGTATTTTTGAGAGATCTTTACTAGCTTCAACACGAAAGGAGATTGCAGAGGAAAGGAAAGAGAAGATTTGCTTCCGTACCTATGTTTGCAAAGAGAAAAGAAAAGAGCTTTTCCGCGAGGTGCAGTAGTACACATGGACCGAGCGAGTGTGGTCTTGAGAACACCAATTATGCGGAATTCAACTGAAGGGTATTGTAGCTGCATGCGGTGTCTTCTCAGTCTTGTCTAATGAGGAACTCCTGCACAAGACTTGAGCGAAAGAGAAGAAACGAGCTACTTGCTTCTCCTCTTTGCCTTTTCCTAGAAAAATCGTGAGGAGAAGAACCATCAAGGAGAGGATAGTGTTCGCATGAGATGTCGTAAGAGGCGTATCTCGGTGCCATCCGAAGTCGAGACATGCTGGAAGAGACACATGCAAAAGAGAGTGTGCTAGAAGTGCAACTGGCGGAGAAACGGACATGACTGAAGCTACTGTACACCCCCTATCTCGTGAGCTCCAAGTGAGCGCATAGTGAACCGCCACTGGTCATAGACGAGGCTTTCCTGCTGCAAAACAAGAAGTGCGATGAGCAGTCGAGAAGGGAGTTCTGGACGTCGTCTGCTGTTTAGAAAGCTCGGGAGGACCGTGAGAACAAGAGATCGAAAAGTAAACCTGATAAACGGTGCCACAGACCGGTTTCTCCTGTGGTACTGTTAAGAGGGGCAGCTGCGACAGAGAGGTCTCAGATCGCAACTTTGTAATCGAGGGCTCTGAAGGTCTTCCTTGATAAGAACAAATAAGGTGAAGCTTGTGTGAGAGTGTACCGCTGTCTTTCCTGCCTCTGTTAGAAAGAGCAAGTCGAATACAGGAAGTGTGAGAAAATGAAAGAGTCGTAACTTCAGAAAGAAAGACGGCCACGGAGACACCAGCAGCCGCGTGAGTCCGCAGATCTTTGTATACACGGAGAGCTATCCCGAGCATACACAATAGTAGTAGCGTAGAATGTTCCGGAAGAAAGTAGGCAGGACAATAGTAATGGCCCAGATAGGGAGTTGTGTATATGCGCTATATATGGACAGACTGAACTTTGCATGAGAACATGAATGTTAGGGGAGGTCGGTGATTTCCTCGTACAAGATCTTGAGTGCAGCAGGGTAGTGAGTTTACAAGGAAGGGGACAGATTCTGACACGAGCCTCCCGCGTGTGAAAACGAGTTTCCACGGTGCGAGAGACGGAAGATCCGCACGAAAGTCTGTCCTTGGTGCAACGGGAAAAATTTCCATCACATGTATGCTGGAGACCTTTCTCACAGTGTGGGATTTGAACGGTTCATATTCTGACGTTTTGCCCGCTATCTATTCCAAGTATCCCACTTCTTGCCACTCCAAGCTCCAGACGACTTCGTGGCAAATAGAACCGAGAAGATGTACGCGCACCACCAGACATTAGCTCATCGACACGCGGGAGAAGAGAACTGTACCACGCCAGCTCCCCTTAGAGCTAAGGCTGACCTCAGCATGTTCTTTTCTTTTCTTTTAATCCTTTTTTGAATGTGTTGTTTCTCTGGTTGGTCCAACTAACATCTCGAAGTGGACAAACATGCGGTAGGCATAGAGCCCAATACAAGAGCAGTAGCTTAAACAGAAGGATGCGTAACTCGGAAAGAAGAACGATGAAAGCTGGAGCTCTCGAGAACTTTCTGGCACATGGCTTGTGCTCCCGCCGCAGGAAGGCCATTCCGAAGGCTATAAAACACCCGAGGTTTCTCTTCATTCTAACTGAGCGGCAAAAGTCATCACCATCGATTTCGCGATGCTTCAGGGCGGGTCGAGCCGGATCAACGGGCAAGACCCAGGAGCATACGGGGAACCGTCTTCCTGTCAGAGTTATCGTTGACCTCCATGACGTTCTCGGTAGCGGAGTGCTGACAGCGTACTGTAAGGCACATGGTGCCGTAACTGAAGAAAGCTATCTCCTCCTACGCACTGTAACTGCTTCCCCACCCGAAACCATAGCGGCCTTGCCTACCAGCCAAACAAGAAGAGGCTTTCTCCCGCGGCCGTGAAACAGGAACTGTGTGGTGAAATGAGGCAGTCAAAGCGATTCACAGAACCATAGCGTTGAAATTCGGGTCGAAGTCTTTATGAAACCAAGTGCTCACCCAAGTAAATCAGTGTGCCTACGAGTCTGTGTCTGAGAATCGTTTGACCTCACCCGTGATTCGACTTCGTGAGGGGGGTTTCTCGTTTCCGCTGAAATTTCTCTCTTTCGTACGCACATGACTATCTGAATTTCACCTGCGTGCACTGGTCACACGGAAACTTTTTGACGACACACTGGGGCCGCAGCCACGTTGTGCCCTGTTTTGCTGTGGAGGAGGGTCAACTGCGCCGGAAGAGATCGGGACTTTCGTGGAGACAGCTCGGGCGCTATACCTGAATGAGAACAGCTGTATCCTGAAGCGACTTAAAGAAGCTACAGTCTCAAAAGAACTGCGAACGCCCCGGCTTCTTCGTGCTGGTGGCTCCGACAACGTGCGGGCCCACGTGGACTTTCGAGAAATTTCTACCTGCTATTGCTGCCTTCCTCTCTTGGCCGTTCCACATCCTCAGTGGGGCTGACGCCGAACAATTTCGCGTTTTCTTCGTGGACCACGCATACGGGTCCCTCTCCTCTAATGGATCTTCTTAACTCCGAAAGACTGTACATGTCTGTGCGACTCGGAAACTGAGGAAAAGCGTGAGGTCTTCTACGGTGTACTACTTTGCACTGTCCAGAACAGCGGGGAGAACCAATGAGAGCAACAACGCTCTAACAAAGAGACTACTGTGACAGCGACTGTTATGCGGAGACACCGGAAGAGCGGTCGTAAAGAAAACCAGTCGCAGATTTGTGTTCTATCGTCCTAGATCATTCGCGAATTCTTCACTGTTTGGGCGCGCTCGTCGTGTTGGGCCCTGCGTAAGCGTTATATCGGCCAGCAAAAAATCTAGTTGAGCAAGTCACTTTTCCCGCCCTCTGACGGTCTTCTGGAGTGTCACAAGATGGCCGCCTGCCCTGTTTCTTCATGCTAGAGGACAGGGGGGGGGGGCGAGGGAAAAACTTTGGAGCGACACCATCGGTGTTTTAGTGTTGTAAGAATCTAGTCTTCCTCGAAAGCAGGGAGCCCTTCCCTTTTGTCAGCGACTAGGAATTCTCTATTCGTCCCCCAGCAGAAGTTGCAAGCTACTCTTTGAAAGAGAGAAAGGAGATACTTAGTATTTCCCACGCTGCTGCAGCCCCTCGCATCTGTGGGGGCGATCCTTGTTCCCGTCATGGGATGCATGGCATTCGCTCTTCATCACTTTGAGGAGAAGTTTTCTCTCCATTGACATCACTAGGCTAAGTGAGGTGATTGAAAGGTAGCAGCATCTTACAGTACCAGCACGGAGAAAGCGTCGTTTGTTTCGTTGCCAGTTTTTCCAAAGTGTGTTTACTAACGAATCACCGGACAGCATCGCCACGTCCTAGTGTACCGAAGTCTCGGAGCCAGTGTGGTTTCCCGATATTCTCTGGCTAACTATTACCTCGTTAATTCTCTCTAGGCGTCCGAGTCTTCCAACCAGGAATGACTGAGTGGTATAGGGACAAAATCGAAAACAGAAGATCGGGGAAGGAATACAGAGGTCCTTGTCGTCGAGTTTAACCAACCCAACGTGCTTCGATTGTTCGCTTCCTCCGGCGCAGTAGGCGAAAAGTTGACACTGTGGCAGTACGCCCGGTATCTCCCCAGAGAAAAAATCACTACGGAGTTCTCATACTTCCATCGAAAGAAGCGATCGGACCGGAAATCTTTTTCGTCGACATTCATTTTCTGCATGGGGCTTACCCACAAGCTCCCTAGCAAGACCGAACCGACGGTTATCATAGCCCGGCCTTCAAGAGAGGAGAGTTTCACGAAAGAACTAGTGTGTCTCTCATTACCGTCTTTGCAAGTAAAGACTTGTGTAGCTTGGAACTTCTTCTGCCACGTGGCCCTCTAACCGACGAGAAAATGATGACGAATCATCACCACACAACCAACTTGTCTAACTGCGGGAATGAACTCCTCAAGTGCATTGAGGATCTGAAAAGGAAGAGAGACGAAATCAGCAAACAAATCATGGTGGTAGGGAAGCATCAGAATACAGGAACGGGCGGCGGGTAAAGGGCAAGACTTAGCCCTTTCTTCGAGAAGGACGTACGCCACATCTCATTTCATGAAGTGTATAGTGTAACGAATTAGAAGAAAAATTCTCTTTGTCTCCCCCAAGCACATGAGCTGGCCGGTTCTTTTCACCACATTACTCTCTCTGTATATTCACCGAAGAGAGTATGGAACCTTACAGAATCTCTCTCGCTGGATACTTCTGTAGAAGACAATGAGTTGGCCGCGAATAGAGCAGTAGGATACACGCCGAACAGATGACGGAACTGGAACAGAAAAAACGCCGGCTCTCTGCTGTCGCAACCGCAGTCGATTCTTCACTCCAAGTCCCCAAGAAAACACTCTCTCACTTCTCAGTCCTAAAGCAAAAGACGCGTGTCTGGTGGACCGAACAACCCAGGAGCCGACTTGTGTGGCTGACAGGAAGATGTTTGAGCGATGTAACAATCCGCAGTCCTTTCGTCCACTAAGGTACACTCCGTGCGAGGAAGTCCTGACTGAGAGTTAGATAACGCACGAAAGTTTACTTTTTCTTTCCGAGGACAGCTAGTCCACACTTGGGCAGGCTTTTGCTTTCTTTTCTAACAAGTAATTTGGTCTAGTTATCGTCTGAGGATTCTCTAGCTACCTCGGAAGTAGAACTCGTGCAATGAGGGCCACAACTCTTCTATGCCGTGCTTCTTGTAGGAAAACGAAGAAAAGGAGAAGGTCCAGAGAGGCATCGCCGCTCTAACAGAGAAGCTGCAGAAACTTACAAGTAAGACCAAGGAACCTTCGGTTTCAGATGAGAACCTGCCATAAACGACCTACGTCATAAAAGTATTGAGCCAATTAAATACGTTCGTGGATGCTGATGGATTCTTAAGAATGCTACTCTAACCTAAGTCCCTTACTCGGAGAGAAACGGAGGAGACTGGACGGCCTGTTTTCCCCGCTAGCTGTTTAGCGTGTCTTCCCCTCTGTCGTCCTTCCATGCTGATGGCGTTTGTACCCTCTGGCCCAGGTGAATGGACCGAAACCCGATCTCCGATCAACACTTCCTGGAGTCTGAAACTTCTCAGCTAGACTCTCCTGAGTTCAATCCATGTGAAGATAGTCGACCTTCTCTCTCTATATGTATGTTCTATGTAGCTTGCACAGGTGCCTAGTATGGAGATTGTTACACATGGAGAAAACAGTTTGTCGAGACTGATTCCGGGACAGTAGAAGCGATACAGTCATTAGTCCCTCTCCTCCTTCTCTTCACTGTGTGGCACCTAAAAGACGAAGAAGATAACTAAACATTCTCGGGGAAAACGATTTACTGGTATTGAATTGTCTGGATGGGATA
>NW_027155471.1:19366-27563 GCF_002600585.1 Cystoisospora suis | reverse complement strand
ACAAGTAAATAACTTAGTCCTTTTCCATCAGTCATTAGCATCCATTTTCTCTCCTTCCCACGTCTCTGCTTGAAATTGAGAGATCACACCGTTCTTTCCTGTTTGCAACAACAAAAAACCAAAGAAAAGGAAGAAAAAGCAAAGCGGTTTCGATCACTCAAAACTTCTCATATGACACAAAATGCGTGTGTTTGTACATCACCAGCCAGTACAGAAAGGAACACGCAAGCGAAGGAGGAATACGACAAGACAATTCAAGATACCGAAGCAGCTTATATGAAGGTGCGAACATCTCCATGTCGATATACATCTACAGATAGGTTTTGCAACAATAATTGTAGGCCTAAGAAAGACCCAACACTCCTTTGATTCTTGTCATTCAGCTAGGTCCCCGTGTTGCTCTGTAGCCCAGAACACATGTAGAGCTTGTATGCCTTCTGTAGAATACGCTTCAGTCGGATTCGTATATGCGCTTCATTCGTATCATCCAAATCGTGCAAAAACACTGTGAGTGAACAACGAAGGTATGGAGTAAAGCTCCTTCAGCGACGTCAGTGTAGGAGAGCTCTGTTCTTTCTTTTGGTTTTTTTTGTCTTAATCTGATGCTAGTATCTTCTCCGCTTTCCTTTCTCGGGAAGACGGGACACACGGACACACATCTTAGGTGTATGCACACCACACAACACGCCCTTGCTGTAGGCATTGCTTACATACACACTCTTTCATCAACATCAGGAGATCACTCCACCTTGTTCCGGTGTCGTTTTTCTCTTTTGTCCTTCCTTATGGCGAAGTGTAAGTAAGAGAAGACAGCAGATAACATTTAGAACACGTGAGAGATGTATTGAAGGCGTTTCTCTTTCTGTGTGTTGCTGCTTTCTTCCTAGATCATCGAATCGTCTCAGACTCTCTTACACGTCCTTAGACGCGAATCTATGAGTCTGGCAAAGAAAAGCAGTCTAGAGTAAATCATCGGAAGAAACTCAAGCCTGTGGCTGTTTTTGCATCCGAAAATCTCTCTTCCTTCTTCGAACGTTTTCTTTGTGCATACTGACAACAGAGGGCTTTCCACGTGACTGTACTATTTTACCTTGTCGTGATAGGCGTCCTGCGCGCCATTGCCATTCTTCCTGTGCGTTCTTCTTCTCTTGACTGGTCATCTCGTTGCTCTTTCTTTCTCCTCAAAGTAGTTGAGGTTTCTTTCTAGTTTAGAATGCGGAGCATACTGCCATAGTGAGAAATGACGCACACACCCTCTCGTCTTTGTTTCTCCTTCAAAAGAAATACGGCAGTCAGGCGTTTTCTCTGTCACGGTACGAAGTTCACCGCTATCTCGCCTTCTCCGTTCTTTCTAAAACTGACAAACATTTTCATCCGACCTGAGCTTTTGACTGGGGATCCTGTTCGGCCGACTTTTCCACAAGTGCACTCCCCACCCGCGTACTAAGCTGGTCTCTCCCTTCTCGAGAGAAGACTCTCTCCAGACTTCCCCTGCACTGACAGAGGATGCTATCTCTGTGATTACGAGGAACGAAAGCGGGGCTGCTAGCCTCATCTGAGATCGATGAAGACCAACATGACATATCCACTTCCCTACGTATCACTCATTGTGCCGGCACGCGGGTGGGCCTAACCTATCCTCAGATGACCACTCACCGCTGCCTTGAATAGAGAATTAATTTCTGCTTCCCTTTTCGTGGCGAGTAGAGGCTTCTCTCTATTCGAAGGTGCTTACCCACCATCGCTGGCAGTTCTAGTCAAGAGTTTTGGAAAGGACCTGCGCTTTTCTTGTCGAGGCTGGACAAGGTGCCAGAAGCCATGGTTCAACTCTATCTCTCTATCATCTCTTCCCTGATCTTACTCTTCATGCACTAGATTCCAGAACACGTGGTTCCCCTACTAGACAGATTTGGTATGCTACTAGAGGCGTCATCATTCACTCTCCATCTCTGTCCCTCTGAGTCTCCTTTTCTCCGATAACTCACTTCGACACAACAGCCGAGTAAGGGAAGACAACGTTGCACTTCTTAGAACTTCAAGTTCAGAAAAAAGTTTTGATAGGTTTGAATAAAGAATAAAGGAAAGTGGCTGATCATCGTTCCCTCAAGAGGGATGCTGAGAAAGAAGGATTTCTCTTGTCTCAGATTCTCTTTTCTTTCTATCCACTATACCATCAAAAAGAACATGATTCACAGCAACACAGTAAGTATCCTCTCCTTCACCTCTTCACCGTCAAAAGTTCATCCTTCCGGTGAGCCACAAGAGATGAGAAACCTCTACTCCCTATAATAGCCTTCAAAGCATCTTCCCAGGGTCGTAAGAAGAGAAAGAACATCTAAAAGAGACATACGCGTCCCAGATATACTATCGATTCCCCGTAGGCTATTCATTTGTCTATGAGATCTCCATCGCAGTAATCGCTTCTCTCTTTCTCTCTCTGCATGAGAGCCTTCCCCACGAACATCGTGCAAGACCCTTCCAGTAGAAAAGAATGATGACGATCATCTTCTTGGTTAAGCATGAATAATAGCCAAAAACGATATAAAACGCGGAGAGAGAGAAAATATGGCTTTCCCATAGACACATGATCAGCTAGCCACCGAACTTGTCTGTCCACTCTCTGTCTGCTTGTTCTCGAACTGGCGGATCCACCACGTGTGTGGTGAGACCCCATTCATGCTCCTATCTAGACATCTATCTCTTCATTCAGATCCCTTTCTTCTCTCTCGTCTCTCTCAAACTGCCCCTCCCCGTCTGTCTCCCAGAGGCACAGGCTGAACGGGCGGCGACGGGGCAGATACACCCGAAAGACACACACTTGCTGGACAAAGGGAAGAGAAGAAAACACAGGGACTGACTCCACCGACAACCCATAAAGGCGCGTCACAACACCAACAAGAAGAACCGTCCCTAGGCGAGCTCTTCAGAAAAGAAAGAAGGATGGATGAGATGTCTTCGAGAAAGCTGGGATGAAAATGATGATGAGAGACCCAGAAGAATCCACATGCCGTGCCGACAAAGAAAGAAAGAGAGCAAATCAAGAAGTATATCATATTCACACATCTTCACCTCCCCCCTCCTCACTTTCTTTCTTCAGTCCCTTGTTTCTTCTCTCTTTCTTCTTTCTTTTCATCCGCTCTGCCCTGTTCCTCCCTAACAAGAAAAAAAACTAAAAGCTCACTTCATACACATATATATACATATACATACATGTCTTTGTTCGCCCCACCTCCGCTCGCTCCCTCCTTTCTTTTTCCCCCTTCAGTCTTCTTCGGCAACCACCATACAGTTCGTGTACATACCTACACTGCATGCATACATATATACATAGATAGATGAATACCAGAAAGACATTCTCCCCCCCCTCCCTTCTGTAAACTGTAAGCGAAAGGAGACCAGGAGAATGACGAGGGAACATGCCTTTGTTTTCTTCGGTCATATATCCCCTCCGCCGCTACACGGACATACACCACCTTTGTGTATAGAACATGCCTTTCAGCTCTTCCAATATCTGCAGTACGGAGAGTCCAGGAGGAGGAATGAAAAGTCTCCTTAGAGCGGCCATATGCAAAACGACGAGAGAGATAGATATCTATCTCATTCCACAACCCCTACGCAATCAAGACGAAGGAAACCGTCAAGAAATCTCCTTTCGATACATTTACAAAGTACTGTTGTCCATAGAAACATCCATGGCCCCTCCTGAAGACATGCACACACACGAACACGAGAAAAGACTCTCTTTGCCTTGTGCCTTGTTACGCCAAAAGAAAATACCGGGAGAGAAGCAGGCGGCAAGTGGACATACAAAAGCCTACCTGTACAAGTGACCGACCCTCTTACTTCCTCCCAAGGCGAAACACACTCGTCATCCTCTATGTATCTCAAATGCCTGTCACATCACCCAGCCCCGACAGCACATGACCCTATCTTGTAGATTCTGCGGCAACAGCACCTATCCGTCTATCACCATGTATCTATCTCCATGCAAAGATACACGCGCATGCACACAGACAAGGCACCACAACAACGAAGGCTCTTCCTCCCTGACCGAAACGATCTCCTCTCTAAGACATCCTTCGATATTCCCTCCTGTACACGTATTCCTGTATATACACCTACTATGCAGACAATAAGAACAAAGCCATACAACTCTGTCGAAAGGATGTGTGTTACTTTCTCCTACCTGATCGACCTCCTCCTGCACCTGTCGTCGTCTGAATATGTCCATTTGGAATTATCCCGGCCCTAGCTGAGGTCGCATCCTCTCCAGCAGACCCTGTTCCCGTTGCGCCTGTAGAGCCTCCTTCAACTCCTGTCGTGGCTGTAGATGACGACGAGCCACCAGTTGTGCGACTGAAATAGTTTTCAAGATCATTGTCTAATCTCTTTTTAATGTTTTCTTCCCCCATGTATTTATCTAACTCGGCATCAAGAGATTCTTTGCTTGTCGGTCCAGCATTCGCACCTCCTCTTCCTCTTCCACCTCGATACCCGCCTCTTCCACCCCTGAAATAAGAGACACCACCACGTCCACCTCGAAGACCCCCTCGTCCTCGGATATAAGACGAACTTCCCCCCCGGGCTCCACGGCGTAAGGCGTACGTGGTAGTACCACCACCACGGCCACCTCGAGTAGTTGTATATCGATTTACCGCTCCTCCGCGCTGCTGATATCTCCCAGAGTAATACGTACCTCCTCGACCGTAGGACGTTGTAGATCGGTAGCCTCCCCGACCATACACACTGAGAGGAGAGAACACCACGGACAACGAGGACGTTACTATGAAACATCATTCTTCTCTCGTAAGTCATCATCGACACATAATATGCAGCATGCGCACATCATATACGTAGAGGCGGGGCGCAGCATACACAGACGGGATTGTGAAAGAACGTCGGTAGAAACTTAGGGGGGAAGAAGCATGAAGAACGAAGGAACAGGAAAAGGTATATGTATAGACGCTGGGTTGAAGAAGAGACAAAGTGACTGTTGTGTGAGAAGGAAAGGACAGATACTTTCCAAGGAGGAGTCAAGCATGTAGACATCTGCTTAACCTTGTAGTGATAATACAACTCACATGGAAGGGGAGAACGTCACAGAAAGTCATACGCCGCATGCCTCTTCCACAGAAAAGCACCATGGAGCGTCTCATATATGTATGAAGCCGAATCATATAGCCCGTATGTTCTCATACCCCACATAGGACTATCCTGACAGAGACTTGCGATGAAGACATGCTGCCTGCATAGCACATAAATACACGCGACGCCTACCTTTCCCCCCCGGCATTCCATTCAGCGGACTCTTCAATTTCTAGCCGAAGAGATCTAAAATGGACATCATACGTCTCTATGCTATATATACGTATATAGCTACTACATATATACATACACACAGTCGACTTCTTGTTCACCACCCTGTATACCCATGTATATACATGTAGAGCGTATAGATTACCCGGTCCGATAAGCTCCACTTGTATAGCGACCACGTGTGATAGCAAAATTTCGCGAAGTCAAAGGGCCTGCCCTCCCACGTGAGGTGTAAGATGATCCTCCTGACGCCCTGAAGCGACCGTCGCCACCACCTGCACCTGCAGCTCCCCCTGTGTTTTTCATTCCAAAGAATCGTGCTCGCACATAACTACGGACACCTCCGGCTGTACATACAGCAGACGCAACAACACGGAAAGAGAGAGAGGGAAGGAAAAAAGAGGAAGGGAGAAACGACTTCTTATCGGATCAATCTTGTGTTTTTCTTCACCCCACATTGTTTCAAAGAATGAATCGTTATCACGTTGTCAATGGAGTGGCTTGTTTTCCATCCGAATGAACAGAAGACGACGGGTCAATGAGAGGACGACCGAAAACTGGCTAAGAAGAAGAACAAGAAAGAAAGATGTCTTTTGGGTATCGAGTGAAGCTCCTAGACTTCTTACGACTATCAAAACGAGGAACCATAGGAGACACTGAGGAGGAGACAAACAAAGCACGTAGAAGCGAAGAAGAGGAAAGAGGACACGTCCCGTCATTTCTGCTTTCTCTCCTTTTGTCTCTTTTCTTTTCTTCATTCGAGACGAAGAAAAAAGAAAGAGAAGAATGAACCTTTGCGATGACGGGAGACGCGCATGTCCACCACACCAACCCCCTCGCTCCTCCGAGCACGGAGAAGAGAAAGAGTATGCATGAGAAACAGCACACATGCCAAAGGACCACACGCCAGAAGCAGGCAGACTCTCCACGAAAGAGAGTCTATAAGAGTAGTAGTAGCAGTAGTGATGGAACTCATTCTCATGGAGACAACTGCCACTTTCTTTAGTGAGAGCCATTCCATACAAGCAAGGAACGAGTCTGACGGTGTGGGTGTCGTCACGTCTTCACACTCCCCTGACATGAAGATAGACACAAGCAACCATTCCCAGACATCGTAAGAAAGTGAAGACATGAACGAGCATCAATCCTTCTCATACTGCGGCCCCTTCATTCCCTCCCCAAAACAAACGACTATCCCAGCCCAGTACTGTACAGAACAACTCTGAAGTGCATACATATATATATATACATACACACGTACACTCCGCCTGTCTGTCTTCCCTCCCTCGCTCTTCTGATGAGAAACAGACGGAGGCGAGAGAGGCGGGAGATACTGCTTCTCCTTCATGTGCTGACGACGGTAGGGAGCATGTAGCCATCCCACTGACACATGACGTGACGCCTGATGGATGATCGATCTACCTTCCTTTTGAATCATCTTTTCTATCTAACCCGCTCACGCAACAATAGCACCATGAAGGGTACCGCACAGTCGGATGAACTCCATTCCTTCTCTTTTCACAAGATGACGATGACGACGACCTTCGTCTCCCCAGTAGACACAGACACGTCGTAACTGTAAATCCACTGACTGGCCCGTGTCTACCTCATGCCGGAGTGCCATGCACACCTTCAAAGTCCGTGTCTCCCACAGGAAAACGGAGCAAACAAACGCACGCTCGGCGGAAACCATGAAGAAGAGAAGAGCGGAGAAAGACAGAGACAGAGGGATGGGAGAGACGGAGCGAGCCATAAGCTTTTTCTGTGGCGGCGCGCCTTCTTCCCTGGTCTCCATCCTTGTGAATGTGTCCATGTTATGACGACAGGGCATGTCCATATCTTTTCCTTAGTACTGCTTATCGTGTTTTGCTGAATGAGTTCTAAGTCAAAAGATTGATTGACGGTGATCTTCCGTTAGCTTCGATGATAAAGAGGTAAGGCACATCCCTGAGGCGTGTGTGTCTACTGTTTGATGGAAAAAAGAGAGTCGTTCTTTCTCTTTCTCTCGGCCATCTATCTGGAGAGACGCCTGGAAGAAAAGACGCTGGGAACGCATGAAACAGATAGTACCACCACACCTATCCCAGAGTATTCATGAATGAGCAAGACACATTGGCCTTTTTCGCACATACTCTTGAATCTCCCGGGTAAGGAAGAAGAGCGGTAGGGCGAAGACAATTGGTAGTGAAAGGAATGAAAGGCGACAGCAGGAGAGGGAGCGGGAGAGGATGATTCCTGTGGCTAGTTTATTGTTATAGATTGTGTCTGCTCTTGCTCTTTTAAGAAGACCGAGAGGCACCAGCATCATCATGGTTGCTACCATGATGCGGAGATATGAGAGGAAAGAAGAGATTTTGTCGTGAAGAAGGGAATGATGAGAACCGGAGATGCACTTACTGCCGCGACTTGCGTTGGAGTAATATCCTCCCCTTCCGGGTGTCGTGTAGGCACCACGAACCATCTTGAAGGAAAGTGAAGGAAGACAAGCAAAGAGAAGGCGTTAAAATTTGCTAGGCGGCCAACTGATGCGACGAACAACTCGTTGGAACTTGAAGGTGAGGACGGGCACCGGCGTCTTCTGAAAATGAACACCAGCGGCACAGCTACCGCCGTAAAACGTTCTCCGAGATAAGACAAATGAATCAAAAAAAATGAAATGGAAAGAAGAAAAGACGGGCACACGGACAGACCCACTGTGACAGATCGGAACGACAGACCGGTGCCCCCACGGCGCACAAGTCTTGACGGCGCGGAATGCAAACACGAAGGTGAGAAGTGCAGGAAAGAAGACGGAGTTCCCGGCGCCTTCACCGTGAAGGGAAACACCCGAAAGCGAAAACGGAGGATGACGTTACCTGAAAAAGAAGAGAGGTTCTCCTAG
>NW_027155471.1:2602-19336 GCF_002600585.1 Cystoisospora suis | reverse complement strand
GGGGGGGGGGGGGGAGAGCAAATATACAGGGGAAAGACGGACCGACGAAAAGCCTAATAGCAGGAAAGCAATCGTTGTTTAAAACAGGAAAGAAAAAGGTGGAACAGAAAGAGTAAAAACCGTCGCCCGCCAAACAGAAAGGAAGTCCCGGCCAGCAATACGCGAAGATGATAAAACAAGCAAGCAGTACTGGGTACACCCAAAACACAATGGAGTGGGGGAAAACAAACAGCAAGTTTTGTGGTCCAGGCACCGAGTGGAAGAGAGTTTTCAGAAGAGGAGATGAGACGCCAAAAAAACAAATAAGAATCCTCCACTGGTAGAAAAACGAGCATGTAGGACCAAGACACGAGAAAAGACTTTGATGACAAAGAGGGGCTCATGTTCCGAGGAGCCCGGGACAAACTGTGTTGATGAAGCATCATCCCGTCACACTGAACGATTTGTCGCTTCCTCCCAGCGCAATCTGCCTCCGGCCAATATTGGTCATGCATGTGATACCACCCTCTGCTAGCGGGCTTGCGAGCGTTGGTTGCCTATGCTGGTTTTTTGTCACAGGAAAAAGCGAACCGTTTACTCGAGTGTTCTCCATAAAAAGCGGCAGCTGCGTTGAAAGCCTCCTCTAGGTCCTCCCATAGGCTTCCGGCGCTTCACCAGATGTCTTCGTGCTTTCTGCTTAAAACAGCGGTCCCGAGTCCCGTTGCTCCAAGCGCGGTGGTGAGAACGGGCGGGCGGAGGGGAAGGGAGGAGGCCGGCTGCGATGCCTGGAGCGACGAAGCTCAGTGAGCCTCGGAACCAGGATGTAATCCACAGTTGAGTAAGGCAGCGTGCTTCCACGTTCTCTGTTTCGCGGATATGCCGGCTACTTTCTTTCCCTGTAAAGCAACCGCCCAGCAAAACCGTGAGAAGTGCCTTTTTTTCTCCACATAGACTCCTACGGGAATCGTTGTTTCGGTCGGGAACCAATACGCATCAAGCAAAGGGATTTGGAAACGATCGCAGTCCTAGTGGTACCACTCGGCAACAACGAAATTACTGATGAGTTTGTGGCCCTTGCTCAGAATTCACCTGGTCCCCGTGTTAGGGATACCCCCAGGAGAGGCGAACGTATGCAGGCAATGTGTCTTTCCAGTACCTTGTTCTCGGGAAGACTGAAGTGGTTATCGGTTGCCTCTATCTCATCAACGCTCCCGCGGTGCCGCATATTTCGGCGTGCAGCACAGGCAATTGGACTCTGCGCGTCTGTCGGGGACAGCTCGTTGGCTGGCCTCCGTCACGTTGCTACAGTCAGGGGCAGGCAGTCCTTTTGTCACCTTGCGTGTGGAGACCATACTGGCGTCGTCCCGGAGTAAGCTTCTGAAAGAAAAAGCTCGTCACTAGGACCGTGCCGCCGGGGCGTTACTTTTTAGTCCTGATTAACAGGAGGAGTTTTGAATGAGTTGAATCAAAAGAGTGCTTCCGCAGAGACAACGGGGAATTTCCAAGTCTCAGCGGTCATTCCCTCCGCACTGGTAGGCCTTGAGCGGATTGCCTCCGTCGACGGCATTTCCTCTTTGACTTGTCTCCTGGCCCGCTTCTCCAAGCCGCTGCGCCTCCGAGGCACCAGCCGCTGGGGATGTGCAGTTTCGCGTTACTTGCTTTGTTGTAAGTCAGAGACATGCCATTAATCTCAATTCTGCCCCTTGGCATACATATTTAGGCTCGTGGTGAGGGCCAAGGATTTGACTGAAATTAGTCTGTTTGTCAGCTTGCAGTCGTCCGAGGCAGTTGACCTCACCTCGAATGCTGGGGGCGTTTACACGGAAGCACGTGGATATTTGGGGGCGCACTATGAAGTGCGCCACTCAAATCAGGAAATACTGGGCCTCGGAGTCGCGGATTTCCTCTCAAAGCACGAGGAAAGCAGCCGGGTGGGGCGGCGTGGTAGCACCAAGGGCTTCCCTCTCCGCGATAAAGAAAAACGGCTTCACAGATTGCAAGATTCCTTCACCTACGCTAGGTGGCCGGCCTCGCTTCCGCGAATGGGCGAATCACAAGGAAACTGGTCACACGCTGGCAGCACGTCAACCGCCGACTGTTTCGGCGACTTCACATGACGTCCCCGAGCGTACACGCAATGAACTTTTCTGTAATTCCAATCACTCCAGGAGAAAAAGAACGTGTACTTTCTCTGCCTGTTCTGGCTGTGCAGTTGCACCCACTGTCTTCAACAACCGCCTAGTCACGCGGCTGGTCCCCATGAAGTCCTGGACCCGCCGAAGAAGACGGGAGACCATGCTACCTATGACCCTCAACACACCATACAAGATACCTACCATTCCGGCGGAGGTTATGACGATTCCTTTGGCTCCATCCCTGAGTTTTTTCCGCCTCCATTTGATTTTGTCCAGTCGGATCCTGTAAGCAACTGCAGGGTGGGTGCCCCGCACGATGCGCGCGGCCTCCCTAACGGCTCGGGGATCAAGAGCGGTCGCAATACCAAGCAGCGGGTCGGACTCTACTCCTCTCTCTCCAAGTGCGGTGGCCAACCGGGAACCAATGTGGGCAGCTAGTTCCACCTTCCCGCTTTTCTCCGCCTTGTGTCTAACCAGAAGGCCGACTATCGCAAGGACGGCGGACAAGACCACGATTGTACCCGAGACGGGTAAGGATCTGCGGGGTCGCTGCGCGTGTTTCGGCAGTGTAAACCTGGCCACTGCGTCGTACAGACCACAGAATGCAAAATAATGCAGCGGCGATACAAAAGAACTTCCGATTGAGCTGTCATTCTCACGGAACAGCGCAAAGCTTGTTGTCCGTCCTGGGATGGCCCCGAGGTACCACTGGCAGGTCTGCCCTCAACTTACTAAAGTCAGGCTCGGCTTTCATAAACCCATCGCAGCTCAAGGAGACGTGCCGAGAGTTGTCCGTTTTTCGCTCCAGCAAGCAGTCGGGTTCAGTTTGCACTACCAGGGAAAGCCACACTCCTAAAGCAGGGTAGCTGCGGGGAAAGTTGGCCGTGAAAACAGAAGTGGAGAATTCGGGCCCAAGCTCAGTCTCGGTCACCGTTGGCTCCTCTTCAGGCGATGAGGTAGAGTGTAGAAGCTCGGCTATGATGGTCGAAACAGGGGAATCAACGAAGTTCACAACTCGGAACTTTGATACGAGAACGGGTTCGGTGAAGGCTCCATGGGGCATAGCTGCACATCACAAACATACCGACGTTTGCCAGGACAAAACACTTCAGTGAGCAAATAGCAGGGCATGAGGCAGAAGGAAATAATAGCGGCACGCCACCGCTGAGAAAAAGGTGGAAGCTTTTCTCTATCAAAAAGCCAGCGTATACCCGTAGAAACAAAGGCACTCCCACCAACTGAACGCTCTTAACCCGGATGTCGCCGCCTCACACCTCCTTCCAGGACACCGGGGATTAGCAGCAACACGGTAGTATCGGACTACATACACAGGACGCTACGCTTACCCCTTAGTCCCTTCTGAGGAGTAGGAAAGAAGAAGGGGACGTCTCCCACACGCAAACAAGCGACAACTCCCTGATCACCGACCTCGAGCGCCCCAGGGAAGCCGTGGACTACCAATTTAGTTGAGTTGACAGATACAGCCGGACCCAGCGCGCCCCCGTTTCTTGGGTTTATTGGTCGGAGCCAAAGAGTTCTCCCAGTTTCTGTAGTCTCCAACTCCTTCACCTCCGCTCCGCTGTATCGGTCCCCTGGCGACATCGGGCAGAAAACAACGCCACGCGAGCCTCGTTAGTATGGTAGTAGCTCTCTTCGGCACTCATGCTGGTGCCTCACCTGAGCAGTCGACACTAAACTGTGGACCGTTCAGGGGGTGCAGTTTTCACTCCCTCAGCACGCTACTGCATTTCCAGCACTTCACCCTGTCACTTCCGAATTGCAACTGACTCTCAAAAGCTTCGTTCCGCTCCGTCGACGAGTAGTACGTGTGCCACATTTCCTACGAGTCGCTGCCCGGATAGGAGATATGATATTCAATTTCACGTGTCGACGGCCCAGGCGGTCAAGTGTGGCCGACCAAAATGTGTCAGAGGAAGATGAGATAGTTGGCGCCCTCGGAGAATATGGCAGTCCTTACCTGCTCTGCAGTTCCCCAGTCCAGACAACATGCCAGCGTTCAGGCGAAAGGCCCGAAGGAAGTGAGCCTCTCCCTGCGGTATAGTACATTTGACCTCTCTGAACTCCTTGAACCGCGGCAGCCAGTCGGTATGATTGAAGATAGACGGGACCACAAGTGTATTACCTTCCCCGGTGAAAAACGGGCCGCGGCCTTGCCTGTAGAGTCCACTCTGCCGCAATGCTGGGATAGTAGCAAAGAACAGCACATATTCGACACTTTGTGGACGAGGTGTCTGCAGTCCGGATTGACCTATGACAGGCGCCGCCCGGCCCTCCGCTTTTACGAATCTGCCTTCCAACGCTTCTTCGTCAACATCCTCTTCTGCTAGTGCAGGGGCATCAGGAGAGATTCCGTCTGCTCCCCTTTCAGCTGCATCTCCTTTCGTATCACTCGTGTAGACCTCCATCACCAGGAGAGCGGCAAGAGAGGCCTGCGAGCATGTAACTATCCGGCGAGAGAGTCAAGAGGCCAACAGTATGCTTTCCTGTAGTGAACACTCTCTGAGCAGAGAAGGGCCCGAGGCACGAGCTTTTCGCTGCCGGTCCCCTGGCTTTCCTCTCTTTCCCAGGGACAAGATTGCCCACCGGAGTGGTAACACCTCTCGACTTTCACACCAGCTCCAGTCGCGGCGCTACGTCGGTTCCTAGCGGCCGACGTAGACTGATACCACCCCAGACATGCAAAAAAGACTATTTTACATGAAGGTCGGAGCAAGAAGGTGTTTGGAAGCCCTGTTTCCATGGCGTTAGGCAGCGATGCCGACAGCGCGCTGCCGACGCGCCCGCCGCGTCTCGATTTGGCGTCTGCTCGGGACTGGACTTTCTTTTCCTATCGCAACGAGGTGGGTCTTCAGCTACCATACGTGGACAACCGCTGGTCATCGAAAATGGTCTGTCCAAGTACCGCGGACGCCACATTGATTACTGTTTTGCTTACAAGGCCGTTGCCCGAAACTGCATTTGCCTTGTGGTCTCTATAACGGAATGCAGGTCGGACCCGTGGACTATCCGCCACTTCCCTATTTCTGCAGAGGAGGTAGGGGTTGACCCACGTGTGTAGCGGCACAAATGGTTGAAGGGCTTTTCGATTATGTGTCGAAATGATGAATGGTAGGTCCGTCACAACTGCGAGATGTGAAAATGTTAAGAGCTGTTGACTACTTTCAGGCAGTGCCCATTGCACACTGACACCTCAGAGTCTCGGCTTTTCACGACACGAGACCTAGGAGGACCCTCTTCGATGGAAAAGCTCACTGAACGCCTAACAGAAAGAAATGTGTGCGTTCCACTGCGAGCCAACAAGATGCCCATGTGTTCGTTTCTCTGCTTCGTGTCTTCTGTCGGGACAGGGGTATGCCGTGGTCCTTTATTCGAGGGCGCCCAGACTAATTACGGTTCTATCTGTTCAGGAACATAGAACTCGACAGCAGCACGAAAGGTGTAGCCAAAGGCCCGTTAAATTTATTCCACGTCCCCGAGAGACGCGTCAGAGAGCTGCACCCTTCGCGCTTTTGGCACAGTCCCAAGCACCCATTCCCCCATTCATGTCGCTCCTAAAATGGCAGGCGAACGGCCCTTTGCTGTCAACGGGTGTCACCTACACTGTCAGGCCCCGAAAGGAAAACGGGACAGAGCCTTTCCAGTAGACACGGTGAATCAGGGGTGTCATTTGCAGGAGCAATGCAGCTCTTTTTTCGCGCCTCTCCAGTAGCTCAAGGCCGCGCACTCCATCAGTTCACTCCCTTCAGCTACCGGCCCTCAATTCTCCGGGACAACAAGGGCTTCACTTCGACTGTCGGCGCGCCCCCCCCCCCCTACTGCGACGAGATTGGCGATTGCCTGGTTCGCTTGGCTTGTGATTTCTGGTGCGCTTACGACTGGGGTTGTTAGAGCTTCTAGATCAGTCCCTTCTCGTTGGCTGACACATCTGCGCTGGACAGGTCCCCGAGTCTCGCTGGGCTGCTGTTGGTGTCCTCCCACTTTGCACCCGGAGCGCTCAAGCAAGCTAGCCACCTGGCGGTCCCATGACCAAGAGTCGGCTAGTATAAATGTGTACTCCCGGTGACGCGTGTGTGATGCTCCTCTGCGCGACCCGTGAAGCGGTGCTTCGTAGTGTCAGTTGCCGGCCGGCGCTAGCTGTGATGTGATGAGTCGCATGTTGCTAAGCGTTGTTCGTTGGGTACTGCGCTGCTGCGCATGGTCCGCCGTCGCAGAAGGGTGCGGTCCGTCTCTACTAGGGTTGTGCTTAGGAGTCGTTCGTATGGAAGAGACAGATACGCACTTCATCAAGTTTGTATTTCATCCATTACAAACTGCGTATCAAACTGTTGACCTCCTGTGAACGGCGATGGTTGGGACAGCATCGCCTAGTGTTCCTCAGATACTTACGCGATTTCAAGACTTCTCTGTAAGCATCAGGAGAGTGAAAGAGAAGCAATACAGCGCAGCCCGGCCGCTATGGGCCGCTCTCTGTTCCCTGTCAAGTTGTTGGAAAAGCCTGGGCGCCAGAACGGATTGACACTCTGCGCAGAATAGCCGTCATCCAGTCCTTGGAAGACGAAGACAACACTAAAAACACACGGATGGACGAGTCACAAATACGCTCCCCGACAGATTCGGGTGAGTAGCAAGCGAGACTGCGGGTCCGCCAACCGCGGACACACGGACACCGCAAGGGTGGCTCTTCGTAACATTTGCAAGCATCCGAAGAGTTCACGTTGAGGCGAATCACCTGAACTCCAATCAGTCGATCAGAATGAGCGTAATGATTTTGTCGGGCTGTACAGGGAGTGGTCGGACGTCTACCAGCTTCAGGAACCTCGCAACCAGGCGGCGTGTTTCTATTACGTCCTGGGCTCTCCGGAAGAGACCTGAAACGGTGCCGCTGATGAGCTGCCACGCGCCATAAAAAAAACCTATCATTCCAGCGGAGGTCAGAAGGACCCCTTTAGATGAATTTTGTAGAGTTCTTCGTCTTCGTTTGTATGTGTCCATCTGGACAGGGTCAGAAACTGAGGGGTGGGTGCCTCGAACGATTTCAACTGCACTCATCACGGCTTGGGGGTCAAGCGACGTCGCCACATCAAGCAGTGGAAGGAACTTCACGCCTCTGTCCTCCAACGCGTAAGACAGCCGAGACGTAACGCGACCCTCAAACCTCACTTCCCCGCTTCTCTCCGCCCTGCGCTTGATCAGGATGCCTCCTAGTGCAACGATGGCCGACAACACCAGGAGTGTGCCCGAGCCAAGCAGAAGCCTGCGGAGTTTGTTGACCTGCTCCGCCTGTTTGAGTCGCCCGGCTGCGTAATGCAAAGAAAAAGAAAAATTAAGAGCTGCTGTGGTCACTCACTCCCAAATAGTGGTGCCGATGCGGCAGGGCTTGTTGTCCTCTCTGAGCTGAACCGAGAAACTGTCGACAAGTGCGCTGCTAGCTTACTGAAGTCGAGCCCGGCTTCTTGGAACGCGTCGCAACTCAAGGAAACGTACTCCGAGTTGTCCTCTTTACGTTCAAGTATGCAACCAGGTTCAAGTTCGACAAGCTGGACAAGGGCCGCTGCTAGAGCTGGAGAGCTCCGAGAGAAATTTGCCGTAAAAGCGAAGGATCTGGGAAGACTGGATCCCGGGTATGAGGCAGAGACTGTTGCCTCCTTACCACCTGATGAACTAGGGAGTACAAGCTCGGCTATCACGGTCGAGACAGGGGAATTAACGAAGTTCACAACTCGGAACTTTGACACGAGAACGGGTTCGGTGAAGGCTCCTCGGGGCATAGCTGCACATCACAAACATACCGACGTTTGCCAGGACAAAACACTTCAGTGAGTAGATAGCGGGACATGAGGCAGAAGCAACTAATAACGGCCCGTCACCGCTGAGGGAAACGCCAGCAACCGCGTGTCGCAGTTCAAATGAAGGCCCTCACTAACTGAACGGGCCTAACCCGGATGTCGCCGCCTCACACCTCCTTCCAGAACACCTGGATTAGCAGCAACATGGTATCACCTACACAGGATGTCACGGTTACCTCGTAGATCATTCAGCGGAGTAGGAAAGAAGAAGGGAACGTCTCCCACACGCAAACAGGCGACAACTCCCTGGTCACCGACCTCCAGTCCCCCACGGAAGCCGTGAACCACCAGTTTAGTCGAGTCGACAGATACAGCCGGACCCAGCGCGCCCCCGTTTCTTGGGTTTATTGGTCGGAGCCGAAGAGTTGTCCCAGTTTTTGTAGTCTCCAACTCTTCCACCTCCGCTCCGCTGTATCGGTCCCCTAGCGAAATCGAGAAGACAACAACACCAGCCGAGGAGAATCTCGGTCTTGTTCTCGGCTGACACGATAAAGGTTGACTTCGGCACCCATGGTAGCGCCTCACCTGAGCAGTGGGACGCTAAACTTTGGACCCTTCACGGGGCCCGTTTCTCACTCCCTCAGCATGCTACTGCGTTTCCAGCTCGTCTCTCTGTCACTTCGAGAATTGCGACTGGCTCCCAGAAGCTTCGCCTCGTTGACGAGTCGTCGGTGTGCAAGATTTCCTACCATCCGGCGTCTGGATGGAAGGAGATATGATATTCAATATCACGTCCCAACCCCGCTATGTCAATGACGGCGGTGGAGTGTGACCGGCCAAAATGTGTCAGAAGAAAAATGAGATGAGCTGGCGTCCTCAAACTATATGGCGGTCCTTACCTGCACTGCAGTTCCCCAATTCAGATAGCATGCCAGCGTTCAGGCGAACGGCTCGAAGAAAGTGAGCCTCTCCCTGCGGTATGATCCATTTAACCTCTTGGATCTCCTTGGACGGCGGCAGCCGTCCGGTGTAAGTGAAGATAGACGGGACCACAAGCGTATTACCTTCCTCGGTGAAAACTGGGCGACTACCCTCGTGGTAGAGCCCGCTCTGCCTCAATGCCGGGACAGTAGCAAAGAATGCCTCATATACGACACCTCTCGCATGGGGTTTCTGCAGTCCCGCCAGATCAGTGGTAACGGGCTTCGCGCGCCTCCTCGACTTTGAGAATCTGCCCTCTGATGTCTCCTCGTCAACACGCTCTTCAGAATTACGGTCCTCATCAAATTTGTCTGTAGCGGCACTTGGTTTGGGTCGTCTGTCTCCACCCTCATCACGGTTCTTCCCGCGTCTGTCTCCTTCCATCTCCGGCGGGGCGACACTAGTGGCGTACGCGCCCAACACCTGGACTTCGAAGCCCGAGACAACGCGGTCCTGTTTTTCTGTAGAGAGCTCGTCTTGTAGGTTTCCAGCCAAGAAAATTGACCCGCAGGGTGCTTCCTTCGCTGCCATTCAAAATGTAAACACTCTCCGTCTCCTCCGCTCTGGAAGCGACACCGCTGCCCGCAATAGTGGTAGCACCACTCGGTTTTCACACCACCTCGAGCGTCACCGCTAGGCTGCATCGATTCAGCGATCAAGATTAATACTGTCTTGGCGAAGCAGCGTACCGTCTTTTCCATGTCAAATGCGGACCGGGGAGTCGTTTCTGTGCTAAGCCCCACAGTGATCTGTGAAGCTGACGACAGCCCCCTCCCGACACTCGAGCCTCGTCTCTATTCGGCATCCGCGTCCACAGGACCGTTCTTTGTTCTGGCTGTGAAATCAGGGAGCGCCTTCTTCTTTGTGCTTGCTTACATCCCTGACCACTGAACCCGGCGTTTGCAGGCCGCCGGTGGACGCAACAAGAAAATCCATCACTCCCAGCAATCATCAGCGAGTAAACCATTGATGCTCTGACGCTTAAGTTGTAGTCAGTTTTGCTGTGACTATGAAACACACTGGCTTACTTCGCTTCATTTCCCTGTTTTCGCGAGAGGGGCAATGAACGCGGGGTGAGACTTTCGGTTTCTTCCGGAAGGCACGAGCCTCGACTGTTGCAGATTTGCAAGTGAAATAGAGGTTGGGATGCCATTCCTTGCCCTCATCAGCTGCGAGAAGCTCATTGCCACCTGGAAGACGTTTGTACTTCTCAATTGGATCCTGCCATACTCTCTCCGGACCGAGGTCCCGGCAAGGGCTCTTGCAACCCCACAGATTGTCCACACGTGATCTCGTCTTTTGCCTACTTCGCTGCGGGCCCTCCTTCTATCAGGAGGCTCATCCGAGCTGCCGTACCACTTTGGTTGGGACGAGAGCCACAGGCACAAATTTTCCTTGGCTTCTACTTGTCCCCGCAAGCGCAACCGAGTGGCTGGCCTTGCAAGCATATTGTGAAGCATTCTTCCGTCTCCCTTTTAATACGCTAGAGAGAGAGAGACTAACTGTGAGAGCCTTTCTCATATCGGTGGGTACAATTTGGAGATGAATAGGGTGCTCATGGCTTCGAACCAGGTGATCATTTGCAGGAAAGCACCCCACACGGATGATAAAGCCTCTAGGACCTGGCACTCATACTCTGACCCTCGGTAGCTGCTCCGGAGCTAATTAGGCCTCGTCGTGAATGGTTTATCGGGATTGTCTGCGGGCCGCTGAGGTCCGTGTCCTGCACTCTCCTGTGTAGCTTGGTAGACCCCAGTCCGAGGTGTCAACTGAATGACACGTGTCCGTAGAGGTGTGAAGAACTTGTATCGAGTTTCCGGCTCGTACAGTACGATATCAAGTCAATCCGGGAGCCCGTAAACGCGCTCACACACCACGATTTTTACACTGCCTCTAGACGGCCTCTCAAAGCGTGAATGCAGGGAATTCTGCTGCCGTAGTTTCGGTCACTCCAGAAGAAAAAGGACCTTTACTTGATTCGGTTGCAGTGGCATCGGACGAACATCTAACAGCTTTGAGAGCTTGCTAGTCACGTGGCTAGTTTCCAGGAGGTCCTTGACTCCTCGGAGAAAATCTGACACCTTGCCGCTGACGGCCTTCCACGCGCCGTAAATGAGGCCCGCCATTCCAGCGCTGGTGACAAGAACACCTTTAGATTCGCCCCTGAGTCTTTCCCTCTTGAGCTTGTGGTTGTCTGTGATTACGGGTTCAACCATCAGTCGATGAGTACCCCTCAGTACTTGAGCGGCCTCCATAACGGCTGGCGGGTCCAGAGAGGTCGCCACATCGAGCAGGCGTGCAGATTTCACTCCTCGTCTTTCCAAGCTGTCAGCCACCCGCGATCCGATATAGACCCGAATGTTTTCACCTTCGACCCTTCTCGCCCGGTTGCAGATCATCAAGCCTGTGATTGCAAGGATGGCCGATAACACCAAGATCGCAACCGAACCACGTAGAGGCTCGCGGGATTTCCTCACCTGTTTCGTTTCTTTGAGTCTCCCCACTGAAAAATACACAAGGAAAGAAAAATAAATAACTCGCGAGGTCATTCTCTTCAGAGCAGAGGCGACGACGCTGGCAAGGCCCGCTGTCCTATCTGCGGTGAACTGAGAAACTGCCCGCAAGTTCAGCTTACTGAAGTCGAGCTCAGTTTCTCGGAACACGTCGCAGGCCAAGGAAACGTGCTCCAGGTTATCCTCTTTGCGTTCCAGTACGCAGTCGGGCTCCAGTTCCACCAGCTGCCCCAGCGACGCTGCCAGAGGTGGGTAGCTCCGAGAGAAGTTCGCCATGAAGACGAAAGATCTGGGGAGCTGGGATGCGAGATGAGAACCAGAAACCAACAAGACTGTTTCATCCCGAGACTGGCCGCGTACGAGCACGGCTATCATGGTCGAAACAGAGGAACCAACGAAATTGACAACTCTGAACCTTGATACCCGGACGGGTTGGCTGAAGGCTCCACGGGGCAGAGCTGCACATCAAAACACACCGAGGCCTTGGAAGGAAAGAACACTTCAGTGAGTGAACATGAAGAGACGCCTAGGGAAAAATGGAAACGGCGCGCCAGCCACTGACCGGAACGTAGAAACTTTTCTCGACTGAAAAAGTCAGCAATCGCCCATCACAGTACAGAAACAGCCCTCGCTAACCCAACGGTTATAACCACGCCGTCGTCACCTCACAACTCTTTCCACAGCACCGCGTATCACCGGCAATGTCGTAGTGAGGAGACCCCTACACAGAATTTTACGCTTACCTCGTAGATCATCCACGGGAGTAGTAAAGAAGAAGGGAACGTCTCCCACACGCAAACAGGCGACAACTCCCTGGTCACCGACCTCCAGTCCCCCACGGAAGCCGTGAACCACCAGTTTAGTCGAGTCGACAGATACAGCCGGACCCAGCGCGCCCCCGTTTCTTGGGTTTATTGGTCGGAGCCGAAGAGTTGTCCCAGTTTTTGTAGTCTCCAACTCTTCCACCTCCGCTCCGCTGTATCGGTCCCCTAGCGAAATCGAGAAGACAACAACACCAGCCGAGGAGAATCTCGGTCTTGTTCTCGGCTGACACGATAAAGGTTGACTTCGGCACCCATGGTAGCGCCTCACCTGAGCAGTTGGACGCTAAACTTTGGACCCTCCGCAGGGTTCAGTTCTCACTCCCTCAGCATGCTACTGCGTTTTGCAGTACGTCCCTCTGTCACTTCAAGAATTGCGACTGACATCCAGAAGTTTCAGTAGGTTCCATCGACGAGTCGTTGGTGTGCAAGATTTCCTACCAGCCCGCGTCCGAATAGAGAGAGGTATGATAGTCGTTTTCACGAATCAAACCTGAAACCTGCTATGTCGAGAACGCGCGCGGTAAAGAGTGGCCGGTCAAAGTGTGTCAGAGGACAAATGAGATGAGCTGGTGTTCTCGAACGATATGGCGGTCCTTACCTGCGCTGCAGTTCCCCGGTTCAGAAAGCATGCCAACGTCCAGACGCGAGGCTCGAAGAAAGTGAGCCTCTCCCTGCGGTATAGTACAATTAGCGTCTCGGAACTGCTTGAACCGCGGCAACCACTCTGTATGATTGAAGATAGACGGGACCACAAGCGTATTACCTTCCTCGGCCACAACCGGGCTACTCCCTTCGTGGTAGAGTCCGCTCTGACGCAACGCCGGGACAGTAGCAAAGAACACCATGTATTCAACACTTTGTGGACGAGGTTTCTTCAGTCCTGCTTGATCGGTTGTGATGGGCTTTGCACCTGGCTTTGTGTTGGAGGACCTGCCTTCTGATGTCTCTTCGTCAACATGCCCTTCAGAAATACGGCCCCCTTCAAACTTGTTTGTACCGGGACGTGGTTCACCTATCTTTCCTCCGTCCGCCTTCCAGGTCCTGGCAGTCCTGGCTCCCCCCATCTCCGGCACGGCCGCACGAATGGCCAACGAGCCTGACCACTGGAAGCCTCGAGACGGCGGTCCTCGTTTCCGGTGAGAGCACGTCTTGTAGATTTGCAGCCCCCGAAAAAGGACCCGCAGCTTGGTTTCCTATGTTGCACTCTAAGGCGAAGAGTGCCTTCGTCTCTTCTTTGGAAGCGACACCACCGCACTCAGTAGTGGTGAGACCACTCGGTTCTCACACCACATCTGTCACCGCTACGCTGTGTCGATGTGGGGATCAAGATCGACACTGCGTTAGACATGCATAGAAAACTACTGTTTCCGCGCCAGAGGCGGAGCAGGAACGCAGATCCGAGCTTGGTCCCTAAGGGACCTCAGCTGACGACAGTGTGCGGTCGTCCCTCCGGCCTCGTCTCTATTCGGTATGCGCTGTGCGGAATGCTCCTGTGCAGGTGCGCGCGTTGCTGTCCTTATGAAAACGAGGCCCTCCTCTTGCTTGCTGCTTGCTGGAACCGTTAGTCTCGGTTCAATCTGCCTTAGCAAGTCTTCTGATGGGCAACCATGCAATTCTGTCACTCGCGTTGAGCTATCTGGGGCAAGCCGTTCCTTCTGTGCAGTCTCGGTGACTGACTGTAAAACAAACTGGTTTATGTTGATTCCTTTTGCTGTCTTTGCACAAAGGCGGGATGAAGGGGGTTGCTTCAATCTCAGAATCGGCTTAAGCTCCTAAAAGAGACATGCAATTGTCTGCGGTAGCCATGAGCCAGCCGTGTAGCGGAGTTGCAAGTGAAAAAGCGGTTGGGACGCGATTCCTTGCCTAATCAACGGTAGGAGCTCATCGCCACCTGGAATATGTTTTCACTGCGTATAAGGGTCCTCCCATACTCCCTCCAGACAGAGGTCCCGGCGAGAGCTCTTGTGACACAACAGACTGTTTATACCTAATTCCGTCTTCTGCGGATTTCTCGGGAAAAACGGGGAACTGGGTGCGGGCCTTCTTATGTCAGGAGGCTCATCCGAGCTGCCGTACCACTTTGGTTGGGACGAGAGCCACAGGCACAAATTTTCCTTGGCTTCTTCCTGTCCCCGCAAGCGCAACCGAGTGGCTGCCCCTGTAAACACATTGTGAAGCATTCTTCGTCTCCCTTTTAATACGCTAGAGAGAGAGGCTAACTGTCAGAACCTTTCTCATATCGGTGATTACCATCCGGAGATGGACAGGGTGCTCATGGCTTCGAACCAGGTGATCATTTGCAGGAAAGCACCCCACACGGATGATAAAGCCTCTAGGACCTGGCACTCATTCTCTGACTCGGTAGCTGCTCCGGAGCTAATTAGGCCTCGTCGTGAATGGTTTATCGGGATTGTCTGCGGGCCGCCGAGGTCCGTGTCCTGCACTCTCCTGTGTAGCTTGGTAGACCCCAGTCCGAGGTGTCAACTGAATGACACGTGTCCGTAGAGGTGTGAAGAACTTGTATCGAGTTTCCGGCTCGTACAGTACGATATCAAGTCAATCCGGGAGCCCGTAAACGCGCTCACACACCACGATTTTTACACTGCCTCTAGACGGCCTCTCAAAGCGTGAATGCAGGGAATTCTGCTGCCGTAGTTTCGGTCACTCCAGAAGAAAAAGGACCTTTACTTGATTCGGTTGCAGTGGCATCGGACGAACATCTAACAGCTTTGAGAGCTTGCTAGTCACGTGGCTAGTTTCCAGGAGGTCCCTGATTCCTCGGAGAAAATCTGACACCTTGCCGCTGACGGCCTTCCACGCGCCGTAAATGAGGCCCGCCGTTCCAGCGCAGATGATGGAAACTCCTCTAGATTCACCTCCGAGTATTTCCCTCTTGAGCGTGCGGTTGTCTGTGATTATAGTATCAACTATCAGTGAATGAGTGCCGTACACTGGTTGTGCAGCCTCCGTAGTGGCTGACAGTTCCAGCGAGGTCGCCACATCGAGAAGCTCCGGTGTGGCCTTGGGCCTTCCTCGCCTCGTCGCAGATCATCACGCCTGCGATGGCAACAATGGCCGACAACACCAAGACTGTAACCGAGCCGCGTACAGACTTGCGGGATTTCTCCTGTTTGGCCTGTTTGGGTGTCCCCGTCGAGAAATACGTACGACAAGAAAATAAATAACCGGTGTGGTCATTCTCTTCGAAGCAGCGACGACGACGCTGGCACGGCGTCGCCAGTGCTACTTGGGCCGTCCCAAGCGGACGAAGTGAATGGAAGGCAGGAGGCAGGGAAGGCGAAGAATTCAGATGGGAGGACCTTCCTGCAAGGAACTTTCTCCCGCCCTAGCGTAGCAGTATCAATGTCAAGTTTTAGACGAAGGCGAACACTGGCGCGGCACACGGCGAAGCGCCCTGAATAGTGCGTGGCCTGGAGAAGCCACAAGATCGTGTGTACAAGTGGTCGAGGACTACCCCTCCCTCTCCGCAGAATCTTGGTATCGGGCTTTTCTGGTGAACGCGGCGCTTTCGGTCGCGGCGACGAAGCGGATGGCAACTGATTGAGCAAAACGACTATTGCGGGTACGCGGTATGACGCGAATTCACGCAACTCTGCATGATAGGAAGCGCTTGCATAGTCGAGGCCACACAATCTTGAAAATATAGCAGGGACAAACTGATTAACAGACTCAGGTCAAACCGATGAAAAACAGAGCGGAGGGTGAAGGTGAAAGGCTATTGATCTTGCGGATACTACTGACGACTAGAGTTGCCCAAGTGCGGGGAGTCGGAGGTAACCAGCTATCTACGCTTGCCGCTGGGGTTGTAGGCAGGAAGAAGCTTGTGTGCGGAACGATGCAGACTGACAGTACCAAAGCGCTGCTGGTCTGCGCACGGAGGCGTGCAGTAACTAGTCCTGAAGAAAGGTACACAGAGCCGCAGGACGCTGTAGCGGAACTAGCAGTCCTTCACTGACTGACTCTACTTACAGGAGCGGGTTAGCTGTACCATAAGAAAAGTGAATGCTGTAAGGGACTATAGTTTATTCATCCAGGCAGTGCTGCGTGACGAGGTGCGTACGCGGCACCGCGAAATAAAGGAAGCGCGCATACCAAGAGATCGAGGAGACACCTGGATGTGCAACATCAACTGGAGTAGTATCTATCTGACTGGACGGAAATCCCATTCTTTTCTTCTTCCTACACAAAACTCTCTCTCTTCCTGACACAAGCAAGAGTCCTCGTAGATAAAGGAATAATGCTACGTAAGATCTTCATGGTCTGTCTCGTCTGATGTGAATGAGATACCAGCATAGCTTCATTTAGTTAGCATGATTGACAGCCGAGAGCCTGCCTAGTCATTTTGCTCAATTTTGCACACTAGAGTACCTTGGCAGCGCGCAGTCGCATCAGTCGACTCACTTGTCTATGCATAACAAATGCATGTGTCTCACCCAGGTACTTTACTACTCCAGGGAACTCCGGGTCCGTACCC
>NW_027155471.1:2357-2515 GCF_002600585.1 Cystoisospora suis | reverse complement strand
GCGGCTCGCCCTCACGCCATCTCTACAGAAAAACTTCCACCAGAGAAGCAGACATACGCACAGAGTCGGCACTCCGTGCGGTTGGGACGTTCGGAGCTCCACGCACGCACGCTCCCGAAAAGCGCTGGCTCCCACGGGAGTGTACAGCTCAGCTCTTC
>NW_027155471.1:0-2104 GCF_002600585.1 Cystoisospora suis | reverse complement strand
AGGCTTTGGCGGGCATATCACATACCATCAGCGTTTTAGCCTCCCCTGAAAGACTGTCAGCTTTGTTTACATTCGTTTTCAGATCTTGTTCAAAGGCACCTCGCTAATGCTAAGATCACTTAGGGACCCCGGGCGTGGTATTGAGTATACTCTTTTCCACGACTTCAGTCTACCCGACTAGCGGTCAAGCCAATCAGAGGCGGCTAATAACTCTTCTGGAGTTAACTTCTCTCCTGGGCTACCAGAGTAGCCATGATTTTCAGCAAGCAACTCTCCCATAAGCAGGATTGCGCTAGAAGTCCACACGTCGCGGGAATTCAAATTGCTAGGCCCGGTCACTCCAGACGACAATATCTGTCTTGCTGGAGCGAAGGAAGTCAACCTGCTCCTGATGTTCCCTCTCCCCCATTCCCTGGCCTAATCAGCGAGCCCAACAACGCGCAGCCGCCTGAGGCCGTACGTCGGCAGGCAGGCTCGTGTCTTCTTTCCATCTCTGCTTGCAGCAGAATTTCGATGATATCTCAGACATTTCACGAAACTAGTGAAGATGCGTAGTCTGCTCCTCCCCTTCGGGGGCATCTCAGTGCCTGATACGGTAGAGATTACCAGCGTCTCTGTAGCCGTAGAGAAACGCCCATCGGCACCAGGTAAGGCATCGCACGCGCTGGCTTTCCAAGTCTGCGAGTAATACCGTTAGCCAGCTTACCCAGTCTCTGCTGCGGCGGACAGCAAGAACGCCGCTGTGGACTTTTTCCTAGGCTCCCTGACAACTAGGCAAACCGAGGGACATCTCCCGTGTTTTCACACCTCGCCATCGTGCCCAATAGGACCTCTCCCTCGTATCACAATCTATGCAGCTCCCTTGCAACTCAGAGGGCTCTCTCAGAAGGACCGATGGGAAGTCCTGCCATTGTCGGGCAATTCACAGTCCGCAGGAGTTCTGCTTCCTGTCGTTTATTTTCCCTTCGCGCCGTGCGCACGCCCATACTGCCGTGAGCCACACATCAACCCGTGTGTACGTTGTCCGGAACTCCTGAAGACAACCTCCAGGAAAAACCCATGAGCTAATATCGGTAAAAGTACAATCCATGGCACTATTCATTGTCTCCCCACAGCTGTTTGTTCGAGAGCGTCCGTCCGTATCGCTATAATCGAGGTGAGGTGATTTTTGCTGTAGTTCTTCTAGTAACGCAACTGGGAGCGAGGCTCTTAGTCGTCCTTTTCTGAGCATGCGATTCTATCTCCCTGTTCTCTCCATGTCATGCGTCATCGCAATCATCGATTCTTCTCTGACGGGCATGCCTTCAGCCAGCCAGCCAGCCCGTTGCCTGCTGTAGAATCTGTGGGACCCCCCGCTCGGTCGCTCGTCCAACAAGCCCGTTTGCCAACACACCCTGGACAGACACCGGTGGATTTTGCTGAGCTCGTAATTTCTTGTCTGTAGGTGCAACCCGAACTGACGCTCAGCATCGAGACAATCATTCACTCATTCATGCCCTAGCTCGCACACTCGACGTGTCGCGTGGGTAGCGCCCGACAGTAGCTTCTCCGGCCAGCGACCTCAAATTTTTACTGTTTTCTTGTGTACGGAGAGCGACGGAAATTTTCAGAACAAAGGAATTGTATACGCCAACTCCAATCGGAGCCGATTTCTTTGCCGCGTACCGACTGTCTTGTGTGACCGTTCACGGTCACTAAACGTCCTGCCGGCGGAGTTCTACGGGCTGTCGTCTTTTTTGCTGACAGAGTGTCTTCACTTTCGGACCTTGTCTAAGAAGGAAACAAGAAAATCCTTTAGAATAGACTGTTTTCTACCGCTTTCTTTTGGAAGCCCTATCTTTTGGGACTTTCAGTTGTCACCTTCGTGTGTCTGCGGTGTATCATTCGATGTACAGAGATACAAGGTGAGTGAGTGTCTGGAGGTCCGATAGTTCTCTCAGTTTCGTTGTGTACACCTCCTGAACTTCTGTCAATCTAGACCATCAGAGACACACCTCCAGTTGCGTGCGCGTGGTAGACAAGTTTGCTGGTCTAGGAAGCGTGAAGTTTCTCTTTTTCTTTTCTTCTTCCTCTTTCGGTTTTCTATGGATGATACATAGAATAA
>NW_027155470.1:1607-26355 GCF_002600585.1 Cystoisospora suis | reverse complement strand
TAGGACCTACGGGTAGTAGCCCTCGCCTTGGCTCTGCCTTGTTTCCCGTTTGGGCCATTGTGTCAGTTTGTCGGCAACCGCCCCCTGAGTTCTTAGCTTTATTACGTCACCACATCACACAATCTTTTACACACTATTCTTCAGATCTCACTCCCTTGGGTTTCTTTTTCACACACCAAGTTTCCACACTTAAAGTTGTTCCTCGTCCTGGCCGTTTTGGGTCCGCCTGGGCTGCGTCTCTGCGATTCCCCTATAGTTCGGTCTTGCCGAGACACGTCCCTTGATCTTGTTCCGCGCCGTGTCGCCTTGAGAGTTGTCGCGGATCGACCAATGTTCGGTTTTAGTTGCGTAGGTTGACAGATTAAGAGGCTTCCACACGTTATCTGATTATTTCACACTAACTCACTCGAAAGAGCTCACTCAGTTCACCCCGTTAGATACCTGATTTATCACCTAACTAACTAAATTTTACCGTACCTCTGACTCATGAGATTGAAGCGTTTATAGACTAGCTTTCAAAACATGGAAATAAATCACTTAAGTACCGGATTTCTTAGCACACTAATCTACAGACATTGAGGCGGTAATCTGGGTTCTTCAGAGTAAGGAGGGGCAGAGTAAAACTCTGACACCTTTTTCCGTGCAAAGCTACGTGAGAGGAGGACCTCATTCGAGCCTCCCTCCCGAACGCTTCGTTACAGTTGCCCAGCCAAAATCGTGACCGCTTCTCGAACCGGGAGTTTTTATGTTAGTTATCCCTGTTAAGATTCTCTGATTTTCCAACCGATCTTATCCTTGGGCTTCAGGATCTTCCCTAATTGCCTGAGATTCGTGCCGAGCTCTTCTCCTCGTTTACTGTTCTTCTCCCGTTTTCCCTCACCGGTCCTCCAACATTCCTATACCTCTGGCTTACTATCCTTGCCAGACTGCTTCTTCCTCGCTTCAGCTCCGTCAGAGTAGCGCAAATGCCTGTCCCCCTTTTCATTGGGAAGACACTCCTGTAATGAGCTCGTTCTTTCCCTCCTTTGTTGCTTTTGAAAGCTACAAGAGGGACCTTTTCTTCACCGGTATTCTCAGCTTCGAACAGATATATACTCCCAGTCTTGACTTCGTCGCATTACCATACGATAGTACTCTGTTAGCTCTGGAGCGAACTCCTCACTCACTGAGAGCCACTAGTTTTCTCCTTCTGTCCTTTCAACCCCATGGTTCCCTCCTTTCTTTGCACAATTCCAGCTGAAGTGGCCTGCAGGTTAAACACAGATCGAATCGACCCCGATTTATCTTTACCTGTGTTCTCATAACCCGACCACCTTTCCCCTTCTCCTCTCACTCCCCGAGCTCCTTTGTGATCTTCTTTGAATGGTGTCCCTCTCGACTCAAAGGTCGAGTACTCTGCTCTTGGAGAATACGCTTTATATCCTCCCTGATTTGGCTGGCCATATCTCTGACATCTGCTTTCAGGTCTCCGCTCATTAACAATTCCGCAGAGGCGGCGGGTTGCCTTTGTCTTGGGGCCCCGGTTGCGTACAACCTCAAATTGTGGGGTTGGCTCCAGCGCCCTCCACCAATCACGAGAGTATGTTTCTGGACGAGGTCCTGTCTGCACTTAAGTTGGTCTCCGGAAATCGCCTTTGCGCCCGCCACTTTGTTCTACTCTGCCCCCTGTTCCACCTTGCATATCATCCCAAAGATAGGTAGCCAACTTTCTGGCTCCCGACATTGTGCCTGACCTACACACGTAGGCAAGCCTCCGTATTCCAGGGTCCAACCCTTCGACGAAGTACTTCAATTTGTCTTTGTCTTCACTCGGTAACTTAGGGCAGTCCGCCACAGCATTATTGCCGAAGTAAGTACTCCTTTACCTGCCCTGACTGCTTCACTTTCCTCAACCGTTTAATCGCCCCTGTTAGATCATATCCCCTCAACTGATCCTGAAGCATTATCTTCAGACCTTTCCAGTCATACGGCCTCTCTTCCTCATTCAACGATAGAGAGTACCACTTGGTCAACTCCGAGTGCCTCTGTCAAGGGGTGACAGCAGGGGTGAACGTGCACTTCGCGGGGGGAGGGGCAGTGGTCACCATAACTTGACTGATGAGATGGGAGAACGGATACAATGGCTTGCAAACGAGAGGGAAGTCAGTCCGGCAAAGAGAAGAGCTGCGTAGGTGGCACGTCGCCTGCGCATCGAAGCAATTCCAAGGTTTGAAGAACTGTCAGTAGGCCCAACATCTGTCCGTATTACAGCACCCGGGAGCGGCCTCCTGCGGAGTCAAGAGTGTGGCGCTGTGCTACTTCTGTGCCAATAACCAGCAGCGAGTAGGGCCCGCACGCAGGAGGCTGTTGCCCGACTCGCGGAAGCACTGTGACGTGCCTTGAGGTCCCAGCCTTCGAGCCAGACTTTGTTTCACGAATTGGGCTCGCCCGCCTCCAAGGGCAGTGAAATGTAGCTGTGTGACCCGCTTTTCGGGTTGACAGCAGCCTTTGTCCAAGTTTCTATAACGCGGTAGTCAAAAAACGCTCTCGTTTCCAGGACAAGGCCGTAAAGGGCAGAATGTTCGGCCGGAAAACAGTGGTTAAGAGAGATCCTCAATCGCTTTGAAAGCGGAGGCTTTTCACGCGGTGGAGGGTTCCGTTGGATTCTCACTCTTTCGGGGCTCGTCGAGTTTCCCGGCTTCTGCCCTGTGAGTGAACGGGGTGCCGGGGGGGCAGCTCCACAGGCGTCAGAAATACGGCCCGCTGCGGAGGCGGTACGGGGCCGCTCTCGGCATCAGTGGAGATCGGAACAGCAGCTCGGGGAACCGAAGCCAAGGCCCCTATTTCAATATGCAGAAGCGAAGGATTTCTAGAAGTCTGGCTTGTCTAAATTCTCCGTGTTTTCCATGCAGGGGAGATCCCGCTTGTCCTGAAGTACGGCCGGTGCCGCCCCGGTATGGAGCCGGGTACAGCGCGCCTGTGATTCGTAGTAGTTCGTTTTGCTGCGGACCCTGTAACCGTCTGCGTTGCTTGCATTCAGTGAACCAAAACGTTCTTCCAATTCGATTGCCCATCGTGTGTTGCTGTCCCTGCTGAGTGCTTGAGGGGCGTTGCAGCAACAACACCGACGGGCACAGGAGACGGCACCGCAACATGTAGCTGGTGGCCATACAGTCAGGCGACCACGGCAAATGCTTGTATCCCGAGCATGGCGTCTTCGTGAGGTTCACGAAATACAACAGCGCTGGTGTAAAAAACAACCTTCCCTTTTACGCCCCCCGTCTCTCGTGAAAACTCGGCTTCCATTGCACTTGCCTCTTCAGGGTCGCGTCGGTTGCCGGCGTGTCCGTTGGCTCCCTCGGCCAAACTCGGTGTTGCGCCTTCCTGCTATTTCAGTCTTCCTTTTTATCATGCGCTCCTACTCACTGGGCACTCTTCTCGGGTGCCTGCTGGCGCCCTCCCTGGCTCTTCTTACCAGTTGCATGGAGTTCTACCTACCGTATTCCCGGCATGACCCACTAACGCAGCTCGCCCGCGAGCGGCAAAGTATCCGTCGGGAGGCTGCCCGCGCTCCTGCCTGGCCGCCACACGAGAAGTTCGCCTCTTTGGGTGAAAAGCTGGCTCACCTTCGGCAGAATGCCCAAGCAAGGCAAGCAGCGCTGCCCTCGTCGCCGAGTGGAGCCGACGGAGTGGCGGCGAATCCAGTATACGACCCATACAATGAGATGTACGGCCTTGAGAGCCCTCTCATTACACACGGACACGCGCAGTCTCAGATGAACGTCGCTATCCCGGCGATACCAGGTCATTACGGAGAACGCAGAAGTCTTCCTACGTCTGCTTTCTGGCTGCAATCGAGCACCGGCAGGGTGACGGCGGCGCTACGATCGCGCTTGGAGAACTTGGCACAGGGGTTAGGCAGCAGTCAAAACGAATACAAGAACCCGTTGGACCTTCTCATCGAAGAGTTTCTCGTCTTTGTGAGAAGCATCAGCCGGCTAGTGGCTATGTGCCAGTCGAGCAGAACTGCCGCACTGCTGCCGAGCAGCATGTTCACCAGTGCAGCCGAGAACTCAATCATCGACTCGAGTACAGCTGAACGGCAGGCCAACCACGTAGTCAGTGCGGCACGGCCGGTACTTCGAGATGCTGCCAATCTTCTCAATCTGCTATACAAAGGTCCTTCGGAAAGTGTTCTTAAAGAACACGTGAAGCAGTTTGCCGAGAAGTTACAATCTCTGCGAGACGCAGCACAGAACTTCAGAATGCAGATGCAAGCCATCCGCGGTCGGGTGCGGTCGATGCTCGCGGACTGCCCAATACTGGTGAAAACTATGGGTAAACGCAACGCAGTCCAAGATCTCTGGATGAAGATCATGGCGCGTATCAACTCCATTGCGAAGTATGTCGCGCTGGCGGGTGAAAAGCTTCCGTCTCTTCTCTTCGTGTTGTTGCCCGCCGTTCACGGCAGCGTGCAGCCAGAAAGCACGGAAGACTTCAGGCTTACTGACAAGGTCGTTGACTTGTCTGACCTGATCGATACTATTCAAAGTCGCGCCAATTCGTCAAAATCGTACAACGAAAGACTACAGAAGGCGATCAGTCAGCTCAGCATATCAGCGATGGAAAGTAATGCGGGAACTGTCAATCTCGTGAACGGTGAAGGCCCATACGGAGTTCTGAGCAGAACAGGCTACTTCGGTGACAGCCTCGCCGGCGCGGGACCCATGACGATGGTTGCAGGCCGTGGCGGGATGCAATCTGGTGCTGGCATTTTCGGCGCGAGTATGGGAGTTCTGGGTTCCACGGCGATCGGGGGAATGAGAGGCGTCCCACCCTTTGTGAGTTCTGTAGCTGGGGGAATCCAGGGCTCTGCGCCAGGACCAGCCGAGTATCCGCTGCCGGGCTTTGGTTTGCGAGAACTGCAATTCTCTGGCCAACACGGCGTGGGCGCGCCGCCGCAGTCCCTTCGTCCTCTGTTACCTGATGAAGCACATTCTCCCACGGTGGGCGACACCTCGGAGAAACCGTTCACTGCGAAGGTGACAGACGTTGCCCCCGCTGTTACTACTAGAGCCGCGGATGAGGCGTTTTCATCTTTGGGGCTCGTTGGCCTTCAGGCCCCGAAAGACCACGACAAATCTCTCTCCCTCGAGTCTCTGGACATCCCCTCTCTTTCTCTCGGTGGGTCCGCAACTTCGTTGCGAACAGGCGAAAGTCTAGCGAAGCCGGATGTCCCGCAGGAAACCACCAGCTCGGCAATCGCTCGTACCGACGGTGGAGTCCCACACCCACTCGGTTTCATGGAACCAAGAGGTTTTCCTCGTCTGGGCGAGAATATCGCAGCGCCTCCGAGGTCGGGAGCCATTGATTCCCCGGTGAACGACGGAGCGCTGCCAGCAGAAGCCGGGAACGGCGTCCCGTCTGAAAAGGAGACCGTTACCAGTTACGCCTCGGCGCTGCAGGACAGAGTATCAGTTCCACCTGGGGAATTCCCTGTTGCCCAGCCAGCAGTAAGCCTCCTGCCGGAGGGAGTCTCTCTCACCGATCTACTCACGCGATCGCCGTTGACAGACTCGGAACTCCCAGGCGCAGCTACCGAAAAGGTGGATATCTCGACATCTGGTGGCGACGGTCCTGTTTCCCCTGGCGCAGGCTCAGTGTCGTCCGACACCTCTGTCCAAGGTGTTGGTCTTGAGGAGGTGAGTCAGCGCACCGCGAAGCACAGGAGATTCGAAGTGCACAAAAGAAAAGCAATCGGGAATAGCAACGCCTAAGCGCCTAATGCTCTAGTAGCTTCACCGGGGCTATTCGCCTTGCCCCAGAACTGCGGGTCTCAAAAGGCACTTGAGTGCTTCTTCGGTCAACAAGCCAGCAGTCTCAGGCCTGTACCACTGTTTGTTCTTTTTCCGCTACCGCCCGGGATGCGAAAGTCTGTATGCGCATCCACACGATGACCACTCCGGGTACTGCAGTTCTCTCTTGTCGTGCGCGCAGGAGGATGTCTCGAACGATCGAGAATTAGCGACCCTGTCGCTTTGATAGACGGTGGGAGGCGTTTCAGACAGAGAAATATGCGGAGCAAGTAGTAGGGCGGGAGGCCCCTAATGCAGACAGCACGATCCCGCATCGACAAGGCTACGAAGCATACGGATTGTGTATTTTGTCGTACATCCCCGTATTCGAGGCGAGCGAGTAGGGGACAGTTCTCATGGGGGCATAACGCTCCCAGGTGACTAGCTAATTTAAAGTGCACTTGGTCAAACGGATGTTCCTCTCACCGTTCGCGTAGTCTCGAAATCACGAATGAGTGAACTCTGACAAAAACGGGTCCAGCCCTCGGGAGCTCGCCGCCCGTTCTGTTTGTCCGTGGGAGGCAACAGAGGTACGAAGAACCACGGAGAGTGAGGAGGTCCGACCATCGTGCAGCAAGTGGGGCGGTATATCAACGCTTCAGTGAACGCGGGAATTCGGGACTTTGCATGTGTAACTTTAGATGGCTCGAATACGGATCTGATGAACCAGGTGAGGCATTCATTCGGTGCTAGTTCGATAGCAGCCTGAGTACTAGAGCAGCGGGCGCTCCAGAATAACGGATGCCCACATGACAGCGATCTCGAGCTAACGTACTGACCTAGCCCTCACGATTGCTTACGGTGACAGGGCAGTTGCGAGACCATCCAACTGGAAGCCACAACGCCAGCCCGCGTCTCTCATACCGAGCATCAGCATCAGTCCAGCGCAGGTAACCTAGGGGCATGTTCCAGGACGGATCAGCTCAGTAGCACCAAGAAAAGATAGATCTATTTGCGAGTGCGTGTAGCCGAACTTGAGACAGCCAGGACGATACCACTGAGGGGCCGCTGTCACTGCTGGGAGCCGCCAGCCTCGGAGGACTCGTGACACATTTCCCAGCAAACACAGGCGCAGGCGAGGGCGGAGGGGCAAGCCCCAAATGGAAAGCAGAGGCCACAACAGTGTGCGCGGCCCGCAGTTTTCTGCGTCTCCGGTGTGTGGCGTCCGACAGCAGCCCACACGGCCTCTACGGGAAACGAGCTGCTCCCTAGTCTGACAGCGTAGAGGTGTGGTGTTGCGACTCCTTGATTGCGGGTCCGCTGTTACAATCCCCTGGCGTCCCAAGTGACTCTAAGGGTGCGTCGCACCGTGGAAGGGACTCATAGGCGCAGGCCTTCACGTGCCCCCCCCCGGCACGGACGGCCCTGGAGGAAGTGGGGCGGAACTTGGAGTAAAGGGGTTCAGAGGTCAGTCTCGATCTATGGTGAGGCTTTCTTTTCTGCGAAGTCTTAACATTGGGACGTGCCAGCGAAAAGTTCTGTTTTGAGAGTTCCTTAGATCACTTGCTGTGATTAAGCCGCCCCGGCGGCAAGACGTTAAGGAGAAAAGTTAGCTCTACGGTTTTCTAGGCGACTTAGGCTAGAGCGCCGTTTCGGCTGGTGCCCTTGTGTCCTGAACCGGTTAGGGCGTAAGCGCAACTTTGGTTTATGACCACAGCCGCCTTCAGGGGAGTAGGCAGACCTCGGCCACGACAGTTGAGAAATGGCGTGGTAACACGCTGAACAGTGACGTTGCAGCCTGGGGACAGGTGTGTGGGACGCGGCCGAAGAACGCACTGAAGTCAGGGGCTTCGGCCCACGTGGCAGGACTCCTCCCGTCTTTTTCTTTGCTTCCCATCCTGCTGGACCACAAACCAACGCACTGCTAGTCGCAGCGCTACCGCTGCAGGGATGCATGACCGTACGGGAAGGATGCAGGAGAGTATGCCGTCACTTGGCCAGGACTCAGGGGACTGAGCAGGCGGCTGCAAGGATGAATCGCAAGAGATCCCAGTTTCTGACCGTTTCCGTGTCCGGCTCCCCAAACGCCGGCCACATCGCTACAACCTGACGAGCTTGCGTAACTTGTGCAGTAATCGACAGCTGGTGATGAAGCCGAAGACTTCGCTGGCTGTCGTCGCGCAGTGACAGCGTCTGGCATAGTCGCCTGTCTCGGTAGATCAGATAAGCTTGAATCATCTGTTGCTTTGCTCGAAACGGATGAGGATGTTTCCGAGGAGGCAGGTGAGCTTTGGGGTGGAGGCACGGAACTTCTTCCTTCTGCCATGCACAAATAAAAGTATGTGAGCCGTTTCTTAGTCTTTCAGTAAAAACGCTATGGATCCTTCAGCCAACACAGGAGGCAAGTGTGCGCCCGAAGTTCCGGTCGTGTCCCCTCAAGAAAGGGAGAGTCGGTCCAGCGCGTTGCATCGTCGGGCCATCCACCTGTCGGCGGCGGCTTGAAAGATGGTCCAGAGTGATATGCAGTCACCCACCGCAGCTAACAGACGCTGAAAAAAACCTCACATTAGCACCCGCAAAGACCTTACTTGGCACCTGCGTGAGATCTCCCTTGATTGGTGGCGTGTCACATGGGTCAGGGTCCGGAGTGCGACGCCTGAAGATGGGAGCAGGGGGCGCGTCCGTGGGATCTGCGTAGCCGAGAGCCACCTCCAACAAGGGTCTGGGGAGAATCCGTCCGTGGCTTTCCAAAGCGAGTTTGGCTTGGAGGTGCCCCCGACTCGCTGCCTCCCTCAGTAAATTGAACGCGCGGGCAGCGTCCTCCTTGACGCCGAGGCCCTGAATTTGCACAGGAATCATTTCCTCTCCTCGCGTTTGAATGGAGCCAGACGAAGTCTAAGTGAGTACGCCTTCAAGTGACCATACTTGACTGAGCGATGTCCGTCAGCTCACTGCTCAGGCTGGCTTTCAACATAAAAGAGGCCAGTTGAATGCGGCCCTACTGGTAACGCGACTCCGCCGCGGTCACCTGTTGGTTCGCTACTTTTCTGATATCAAGGTTAGCGGAGACGCTACCGCCTTTTCTCAGAGCGTGGAGGGGGGCTACTTCGGGCTGAGTGCGAGATAGAAGTCGATAGGATATTGAAGTTTTTTTCTCGGTGTAGACAGTGGGAGTGCTCACAGGCGGATTTGTTGACTGGCTGTACTGTCTTCTATCCCAGTGGTCTAGTCCAACGGTCGAGGCAAGTCAGACATAGCAGCTCCGCCTGGGAACCATGTTTGCAAGTCCTGAGCTGCGGTCTGTCGCTAGCATAATGACGGCCTAATGCCGTGGGGGTGTCCTCGGTACTGGCGAACTCGGGGCGGTTTTCGTAAGGAATCGCTGGTAGGTTCCTGCTCCGTGGCTGGTGATGCCGTCCTGCAGCAATTTGTCTCCTTACTTTCATCAGGAGCCTCGACAGATTGCACATCGCTTCTGTGGAATCATGTTGAAGAGCTCTCTCGTAGCAGTTCACAGCTTCGGTGTAGTTTGCAATGCCATCCGCGCTACTTAAGCCCTCCTCATGGCAAAGCCCAAGAGCAACCCATGCCTCTGGATCGTTTTCCTAGCACAGGCGGACCGCAGGCGAAACATTTGGACTATCTCAGCGGAGAGGAGACGTCTTCGGAGCAGCTAACCGGTCCGAGGCGTCGCGAAACAAGACACCCCAAACAGAACACTGACGGCACGTCACCCTGCTGTTGCCCACCTGCGGCTAACTAATGCGCAGCTACGCCCTTTTTTTAATGATGAGACGTATACTCAAGCCATACTTCTTTCGCAGCCTGTTTGTAGTGCTTGAACGCTTCTTTTTTCAACGCTATGTCGGAACCGAGCTGCCCAGAGCACAGCAAATGGGCCAGCCGGATATGAACCCCGGGACCGCCACCTATGGCGGCCGCTGTCCGGTAGCAGCTTAGGGCTTGGTAGCAGTCCTTCGGGACGCCTGCAAACATCAGAACGCATGGCAGCTTCTGTGTCGTCCCGGCTTCCTTAATGCAGCTGTGAGGCCGTGCCGACACGCGCAACCCCACAGCCCGGCGTGGTGTGCTCAGGAGTCCCGGATGGGACGCACGTCATGCCTGTCCATTTACACATCTGGTGGGAGACACTCTCCTCTGCGATATTGTTTTGTGGACTCCAGTGCTCCGGATGGAAAAGAACACATGCACAGTGCAGTCGAACAATCGCCCCGGAGTCACCGGGCGCGTCGCTACCTAGGTCGTTTCCTCTGTAGTACCCTTCTATGGAGGTGACTCCAGTTCGCACACCGGACCACCATCCATCCAACGCCAATCTACTGCAGGCTGGACGGGCACGCCCAAATCGCAGTCTTTGAGGAACCACCGTGACCTGCTTTACCAAGGCCTGTCTCAAACAGCTGTCCCAGGCCGAATACGGACTGGGCGTCGTTTTGCTCGGCTGCAAGGCGAAGCCACTTCGCAGCGCCAGTGTAAGCTTCCGCAGGCTTCCCAGCTGCGGCATTCAGTTTGAAAAGCAGCAAACCCAGTGCGCCGGCAGCCTTGACATGCCCCGCTTGGGCGGCTCGCCGATACAGCTGAAGTGCTTTGTCAGAGTCCTCCGACGTCACGCCCCGGCCGAACTCGTAGCATACTCCCAGGTTGTAGCAAGCGTTTACGTTCCCTTTGCTCGCTGCTTTTTTAAAAAGCTCAGCGGCCTTCTCGAGGTCCTGTTGGCAACCCCGCCCGTGGTAGAACATCGAAGCGAGGTTGTTCAGGCCTGTGGCACTGCCCTGAGTTTCGCAAGCACAGCACCCGCCTGGAAACTAGCCTGACTAGAACAAGGGAAGGTGCAAGCCAGCCCCCACTCCGAGGGTTACGCGAGCGTAGCTACGACCACCTCGAGCCCTAGGTACTGGCCACGAAAGCGACAGCGAAAACCCAGCTGCCGCTACGAGCCTTGGGTGGAGTTGGCTGATACTCATTCACTATGCAGCCAGTCATGAACTCTTTTCCACGGGGCGTAGTCCGGCTCACAGGACTTGTCGCTACCGTACCTGTTCCGCGGCTCTTGTGTACCATGTCGCGGCCTGGGGTAAGGGATACGGAGATTCAACAGGAGTCTGTGGTGCTATGTTTCTGGTGATCCAGACTGAGAAGGTTCAGTGAGACAGGCTTGGATGCGCAAGTCCAGATGCCTATTTTTTTATGTGTGCACCATACTTCAGCCTCGGAAAGCGGAGGCTGGTAAAAAGCGAAGTGAAGGCGGACCATTCTCGCGTGAGGCCATCAGTACGGTCCAGCACGTGACACGGACGGGCACCTTCATGTAACGGTCGGGCATGATGTCGGTCAACACCACCGCCTAGCCGCCTAGTCGATCTGTCCATTGGCTCCTCAAGGGCGTAGGAGCGTACCTCGGCGTCGTCTTGCTTCCAGCCGAAACGACCCTGCTCGTGTGCAAAGCCGACCGCCTACTACGCAACAACCCCACAGTGGACGTGAACGAGGAACTGCAAAGGCGGGGAGCAGGCCAGGACGAAACCACGCCATCGGGACGCCGTCGTTTGGCAGCTTTTGTAACTGTCCCTAGAGCTGTCTGCTGTCCGGGGGCAAGGATGGGATGGGAAAATAAGATGCAGCTGTACGCCTTTACACTGGCAGGTATTTCTTCTCGAAGCCCTACAAGTATTCTCGCCCGGCACACCGCAATGGGCGAACCCGGCGCTTTTGTTTGGGCAGAGCGAAGCGCACTCGACATTACTCCGTGTTTTGTTATAGCAGAGCGAGTACACTCGACATACCACCTGTGCCTCTGAGTGGCCTAGCGCTGCAGCCTGTGCAAACAAGAAAGCCGACAGAGGAGTCAGCTTTCCGCTTGTTTTGTACACGGTTGGTCACCAGAATTTGCATACAAGAAGCGAGAGCTCCCCGCCACGGGTTGACCCCCCTGCCGTGCAGCAGCCGGAGCAGCGCACACGGAAGACTCTGCTTTGCCGGGAACCCCGTACCGGTTCACGGCCGCAGGAACCTTTGCACCTTCACATCAACAGGGCCTACCTGTTTGTAGAACTCGCCGGCTGTGTGCCCGGTGGCGCTCGCGTCGGCTTGTTCCTTCTGAAGGCAAGCGGATCTCGGTACTGCCAACAACTAGAGAGCCTTAGCACGGTAACACGTCAAATTCAGGCGACGAAGAACCGAGGGATGCACAAGTCATTGTAGAAGGGAACGAAGAGCAGTGTCGACGAGAAGTGGCCTACCGTTCGTCTTGTCATCGGAAAGCGAAGGCGGCAGGAAACGGACAAAGAAGCCATTCAGCACATGCTAAGCACCGGAGCCAAGTCGCCCCCGTGAGGGGCATGGCACCCTTTCATAGCCCCCCTCAAGAACTGAGCCACCGAACCACTGGAGCAGGCGCGCATCGAGGCTACAGGCAAACCCCGAGGTCGCATATTGGCTAGCGTGTCCCGGTGCCCTCCGAATGAAGGCGGATGTTTGATTCTGACCTCCGTCATCCTAGCGAGGCGGAAAAGGGCATCAGCGTGACCTAGTCGTCCAGCTGCTTCGTAGAGCAACTTCGCCTTCTTGACACCTACAACAAATCCACCACCGTAGTTACAAAGTATAGGATTGTTTAGTGTCCGGACCGTCTTGCTGTGCCTCGGTCTGTTGTAAGTCGCCCTGTTATCGTGGCTCAGCCAAATCTTCTTCTCAGCTGAGGAAAAGAGACATTGACCGACCGAGAACTATCACTCTGGGTTTCGAGCTGAATTCCAGCGCCACCAGTGACAAGTCCAAGTGCTTCCAGCGAGCTGCGGCTGGACAGAACGCTTGGCAGCCCCTACACGCCGTGGTTGCTATGGCTTTTTCTCACGCGCTAATGAGACCCGTGAAGCCCTAATGAGACCTCTTCAACCAAAATCACACATGGGTTGCACTTTCGCCAACGGAGAGAACAGCAGCTGCACCTTTTGGGGTATGGACTGACAACAAGTCATGTTGTCGCTCACTTGCAGCTGCCTACTCAGTTCCCCTCCGTGTGAGACATACGGTCCGCTGCGCTAGAAGTGGCTAGTGGTCCTTCAAGTGAAGCTCTCCGGGGTCTCGGCGCCACCTGAGCAACTCCGTCCTCGCTACGTTGACTTGCGGAAACCGTCGACAGCTGGATAGACTCGTCTTCTGACGAGGCTTGGCCGCTGGTGGTCACCGGGGTTGGGCGGTCTGAGACAAGCTGACTACTTGCGCTCCGCGACTTCCCGAGAGCGACTACTCGGATAAGCTCCTCGCACTCCAAACCAAAATCTGACAAGCCTTCCTCAAGCATTATGCCTGCGGACGCAAAGGCGTGCCTCGGGGTCCCCGCGGTGAACTTTCCCCGGAAAACAAAGCGCCCGAGTGGGTGGCATCAGTCCGTGCATCTTTTTTGCGGGCGGTTCTGTCTTCTGACCGTGACGAAGGATACCGTGATACTTCAGAGAGACGGTGACAGCGAACCTGCCACCTCGATGTTCACGGTCAGACCTGCGCTGGTGGTGCTATCTGACACGGAATGTGTGGCACAACTCGTCCTATTCCATAAGCGAGCTAACACTGGCGTCACAGCCGGGGAGTCCTCTGCGCGGGCTCCGCCGTCAAAGGGGGAAACTGATCTGGAGGGTGAGAACTGTGATTTCATAGTCCACTGCAGGCTTGACCTGCAGAAACTCCGACCTCCCGGCCTTCATTTGTTCAACTCGTGGGGCAAGAGTCCGGCGCACTGCGGTAGATTAGTCGCGATACTGGGTTTTGATCCCGTTCAAGGCTCATTCGGCCTACCGTCTCCAAGTGTGCGAGCCGGCCGAACAACGGTCTTTGGAACCCTACGTCTCACCGGCGCAAGCCAGGCCCTCGGCATCATTAAGCCGAGCTGCCTTCGCGTAGTAATGAAAAGCCCTTTCGAGGTCAAGCGCAACCCCGTACCCAAACCGATATTTGTGACCTTGGACACAGAGACCAGCGGCACGTCTTGTTGCTTCCTCCCCATCTTCCCTGTGAAGGTGCGCACACAGTTGAACGAAAGACGCCGTGTCCCAAGCGATTTCGAGAAGGGTTCAGCTGCAGGGCGCAGACGTGACCATGCAGGACGTTCTTCTGACTCACGTGGATAGCAGCTGTCGGAGGTGCTGGCACTCGTGGCGCGCTTCTGCTAGATGAAGCGCGCTGCTCTGGTGAACACCCATGATCGCGTCAACCACCGCGCTCGCAAACTGTAACAGTGCAGGGGACAACGTCCCAGGCAAGCGCTTGAGTTTTCTTTGAACTCTGTGAGAACGAACACAGGCAAGCCAGCTGACGCAGTGTGCGATCACCGGCGCTCCTTTCCAAGAAGCGACCGGAAGCTGCCTTGTTCGCCTCCAGGTCGTTGCGGGAAATCCCACCTCGACGGAAACCCCTGCAGTGCCCTTCCCGATCAGAGACAGTAATCTGTGGTTGTACCTTCGGCGTGGGCGTAAAGCGGTAGTAGCAAAAGAGAACGAGCCATCCCGGGAAAGATATCAAAGAAAGCTCAGGACAGGCTCGTGAGACGCCCACTGGCGGTGCGCTACACTATGCTTTTCCCTCGAAGGGGGCACCAGCGAAATGTTGATGCTGCAGTCGGCCACGCTCGCCGATAGGAGTGGCTGGCCTGGCTCCTCCACTACCCGTGTGACAGAGGAAAGGGGTAAGCCAGGTGAAAGGTTAGGGGGACGGCTGCTTCTTCTTTCACATTACGGTCTGCTTACTTGACTTTCTGAGCTAACTTCGAGACATCAACGCATTTACCAGACGCGCTTTCTGAGCATTCGGATATAGTCTGGATGTCCGACGCAAGGATTCGGAGATCCTGCGTGACTTTGCGGGCAGCGTCATCCAAATCGGCTCCGAAGGGGGCCCTCGCGGTTAGATAGTGCCTCATGAGCTGCACCCATCACGGAAGTGGAGCAAACTGGCCTTAGGTTTTTCGTCCACACACCAAGAATCCGGAGAGCACACGCTTGTGACCAAACACTTTGGAGCGGCCAGCCGGAGAGTTCAAACCCAGGCCCTCTTTGTTACCAAACAACGCCGTCGCCCAGGAACGGAACCGTAAGAGCGACACAGCAGAATTGCAGCCTTGACATGTGACCCTTGAAAAAGGAAGACGACAATCTTTGGTCGGCGGAAGAGGCGTGAGGGCTAGTGGGTGCCTTGAAACAGTTTTCACTGTCGGTAGGCGCAAGTATGTTCTCCATACTGCTGCGGGCAGCAACAGTAAGCTTCTAGAACTGTGGACAAGGTGCCAGCAGACTGCAAGACGCAGCAGCGTGCAAGGAGTACATCGGGTGGGATCAGGTTCTGTAGCCACTAGATATCGGGCACTCGTCAAGTGGGTGTCAGAACGGAAACCGCCGAACAGCGAGTGACCAGTCCGAAGCGTGGACCGCGTATGCACAGTCAGTCACGGACCTCACCGTCATATCGGTGACTTAGAGACTAAACGGGTTTTAAGAGCGGAGTGCCTGCATCGTAGAGCCCGAGAATCCCAGCTGAGAAGGTAGTGCTCTTGCGTCTGAGGCCATGACGTACCTTTGACAGGGCCCCACATTCTTTTTCCAGACGTTGTTTGCGCTCCCGAGGTACAGCGCTGCCTATAAGCTTCACTTCGAACTTTTCGAGTGCTTGCTTAAGCTGTTGCATACGGCCGACGTTGTTGATATTCGCCGCCATTGCTCTTGATGCTAACCACGCGGCACTGGCTGGCTGCTTTCTTCTAGGAACTGATTACGCTTCCTTGGCTGGCACAAAAGCAGGAGGAGTCATCTCACTCACACGCCTCTGATGTGATGAAGCGTAACAGCAACCGCTGTTTCGAACTCCCCCAGACGCCTTCGGGGATTCCGATTGAGGACGCAGGCCTCCCCCACGCGGTGACCCTTGGCACTGGTCACTGGTGCTGGAGCGAACATCAGGGGAAATAAAGCGCTGGCAGATGCATAAGAGTAACCAGACAAGCAGTGAGAGACGCCGGGGCTTCCACGGCACCTGGCTTGACAATGGGCCCTACTCGCTGCTTACTACAGAAAGGAGTGAGCAGACGTCTGGAGAATCGTCACTTCCGCCAGAAGGCCCGCAGACACTCGGCGGATCTCAGAGCCGCCGTCTCCTGGGCAGGTGTGTTCGTCGTCCGGAGCCTTGAAGTAAACGCTTTGTTCTCAGCGGCCACAATTGAAGGGCGTCTCGACCATGCATGCAGCGATACCAGATGCAATGCATGCACGCCGCCACGTCAGCCGTCCGAGATAGGATTGCAGTAGAGCCGCTGGCGGGGTCCCAAGGGAGCACTCTGCTCCTTATTTGCGATGTGCATGTCCAGCCCAAGCAGGTGCCTGTTGAACGAGCTAGCGACAAACGATATCGAAGCAATTTCCCACACCCGTCTTCGCCACAGGCTGCAGTCCCATCGCTGCTATTTACGGCTGTACTCGCTCGTCCCTTCCCGAGAACCCTGTTTGCTTGTACCCGGCGGCGTCCGGGGGAAGTCGAAACAACCGTTCCCGCATCCCACGGCTCGTACGAACTGCCATCGTGAGCCGGGTGACTGCCATGCCGCCGCGAGGCGAGCTTGGCACCCCTGCAGGCACGCGAACGAAGGCCGTCTTCCTTAACGTCAGGCCAACCTGCCCGACACCCTGCAGGCTCGTGCGTCCCCAGCAACCTGCTCACGCCTGCAGCAACTTCCACACTATGTACCGGGTCGAGACTATTGCTCGCTAAAGCGGTAAGGGTAAAACGACGCGAAACGAGCGTCGACATCATTCTGCAACTATATGTCAGCAGCAGCAACGATGACGTAGAAGGCCGAGGGACGCCCGACCATAATCCTGCGAAGAACCCGACGAAGAGTGCACAGCAACTCGATTCGAAGTCCAGCCTCCGAGCCAGGCACCAAATCCGCCAAGTGCGATCGGTCTTCCACATTAACCAAGTCCTGGCGAGTCCGCACTGTCTCCAAGCAAGCTTGCAAGCAAGAGACACGCGGCGTGCTTTCTCAATGGTTTCAGCCAGTTTTCACCCGATGAGCACCAAAACACCAACCTGCTTCCGCGCGATCACAACCCCAAACTGGAGTACTCGGACACCATGATGAAAGCGCAAGAAAATCCCATGCCGAAAGAATCATTTGCTTAGACATGCTTCCTGACATAGTAGAGGAACGTCGAATAGCCGGCAATGCGTTTCTGTGAACTCTTCGAAAAGAAGTTTGCATTCAGGCAAGGTGCTTCGTACCTCGCTCTTAGCTGGAAGTCTCTGGTGAGCTCGTCCCAGAAGCACGGAACCACATCGACTACCCCAATTTCACCCTCCCATGACTGATTGCGGAAGCAGCGAAATTCAATCATCTCCACGCAGTTGCAGCACTCGAGCAGCAGCTCCAGATCACGATACACGCCACCGTGTGATGCTTCCCCAGCGCCCCACTGGGAGCAAACATCAGACGTCCTGTCAGAACCCAGGCTATCGCTGCACACTACCCGCAACAACCTCGTTCGGGATGCATGGGTGCGAGCCACCCGAACCCAATCATCTGTATGAAAGTGGAGCCTCTTGCTGCGCGACAAAAACACCTGCATTCCGATCAAATTGTCAAAGGGCTGGAAAAGCAGTGGATGTACGAACGAAGTACCCATTGGCTCTAGAGATAGAACAATAGCTGGCAGCGACCTGACAGCAGCGAGAATACAGGCTGCAACGAAATCTTCAGCGGTATGCTTCACCGTGACCGTGGGCACCGCTATCAAGCCCATGTGACCGCCAGTATCAGTTTCAGTTCTTCCACCCCTCAAAAGTCCAAACTGCTCGTATCTCGCAACGGAGATAGCATGCTCCTTGCTCCGTCCAATTTCAAATGACGGTAACGCGCCTGGACCACGATAGATAATAGACAACTCAGACCATTCAGGGCTGCGTAATGTTTCGAACAGAACGGCGGTGCTGCCCGCATGCGAAGCATTGTGAGGACCCGTTTGAGATCTTATAATAAATTGATGGGAGTCCTCCGGGCGGATGCCTCGGCTGGATCCGGCTGTATTCTGGAGTGACACACGGCCCTCGAACGATATTTTCTGCGCAAGCGGTGCGATGCGCCGTGCAAGAATCACCAGCTCATCCAGTCCATTCCTGGCCGCCGATTTCATGCCTGCAAAACAGACTTCTTTAACACCTGGCAGGGCAGTCAGATCCGACGCTGAGTCCGCAGAGGAGGCCGACCGGGGGGGAGCAATAAGTCTGCGAAACAGGTGCTCACAACATGGAGTCACACGAAGGTACTTCAGTTGGTTTCTTTCCTGCCCCGGTGCACTACGCCGGCCCCGCGCACCCGGACAGCGTGCCACAAGGTGCAGCACGCTGTTCAGGGTCTGGGGAGTATCGACAACAACAGAGAGCTTTACAAGGTGCCGCATTGTCATTACAACAGCAAGCGGTCCCGGCGGTTCGGCAATGAAAGAGGGGTCGACCCACTCCAATTCCTCACACACAGGAAATCGACACCATGTAAGCAGATGAGGATATCCCGCCCCTGGCGAACCGCTGCTCGAGCAGACACGGAGAACCTTGAGACATGAGAAGGTGCTGCGGAGCGTAGGAATTCTACACGTATATTCAGAAGGCGGACACCCCACGAGGAGCAGGCTCTTCAGTGACGAGCACGTGATGAAAAGAAGCTGCCTAAAAAGCCTCGCAGTATTCTGCGGGGCCGGTGCGGTCGAAGACCAGTACAGAGACAGATGCTGTAGATGAACGCAGGAAGGGGTGAATCGCAAGAGTCTTCCAACCAACGAAACCCGACGGCCGTTTGTTGCCCGACCCTGTCTAGGCCGCGGACCAGCTAATGTGGCGCGGTCTTCATTGGGCGGAATCGTCCTGTCCCCACCAGAAACACTCTGGAAATGGTCTTCAGCACCGTATGTGGCGCCAGCGCCGCGAGCTGCTATAGCCGAACGACCAGGCGGCACCAACGGGTGACGCGGTGCGTCATTCGAAGGGGAATCCTGCGCGGGTGAGAGAGGAGATATCCCACGACAACCGGTTGTCCGGAACTTTCTACTACAAAACCCCGTACTCTCTCTCTCCTCAACCGGCGCTGCAGTCCAATTGCCGGGGAAAACAAGAGCGCGGGACGCTCGGACAACAAGGTTACCCGTGTACTCGTCATCCAGCCTGGTGAGCAGCCTTACGGAGACAAGGCGCAGCGCTTGTACTTCATTCAAGTACAAGAACGATGTCAACAGCGCAAAGCAGTCGTCGTTCAGATACTCCATGACGAGGGCAAAACGAGTGGCAACAAAAAGTACGGCAGGAATTTGCCTTGTACGCTGGCCGTGCGACTGCAGGGACAATTTTCTGCCACCACTGGCACCTTGAACCCAAGGTGCCAAAAGCAGCCCGCCTGAATTTTTTACAAAGGCGCTTGAATGCGCTGAAACAAACTAAGCGGCACCCCGAAGAATCAGTCACAACAACCGCACACCCCATCGTCACGGTCCCCCCTTATACCTCATGATTCCTTCGAGCGACACGGTCGGGGAACGGCCGCTACGACAGTTGCATAAACCCGACATAAACTCAGCGGGAGGAAGTCCCCCAAACCGACAATAGATGAGTCTTCGCGCCCCCTAGAGAAGCTTCCGTGTTCACGCTCTGATCTGACGGCAGCCGTCGCTGCTCCACTCCACAACAAATAGAGGATCCCACGGGAGCGGCGAATTCTCCTGCAAACTGCACAGCACAGCTATGAGACGAGCGTACAACGTCCTTCTCGGGCCCGTCAGACTGACATCTCTCCGGCGCCACCCGACTCACGCAACATGACGTGCAACCAGCAGGGGCAAGGATGATAGACGAACTCAGCTAATTTCATCCAAGAACCACCCCCTACATTCTTCGCCGGGCAAAAGAGCAGAAGTCCGCTCCTAGAGGTGCCCCGGAAACCCAGCGATTTTCGACTGGAATTTGGCTCGGCTCTGCACTCCAAGACCCGTGGGGAACCGATGAAGTACCGCGGGGCAACCTACATTAAGCGAGTCAAAAGATGGGGAACCGCTGCGCGACGGGCGAAAGATGAAGGTGTTTTATTTTGGGCGTGCTCGTTTGAGGGTGTCTTGTCGGGTTCACACGGGGAGAGGGAAACGGCGTGAAGCACACTCAATACACACTTTTAGCAGCCGAACAAGCACATATCCGCATGACTTCTACGCTAGATCCTCTCGCGGGCGGCTGGATGACGGTGCAGGGGCTTGCGCTCGCCGGGGACTGCCACATGCACTGCGTCGACGAGCCTGGCAAAAGGGCGAAGAAATACAGAAATGCCCCTTTCACAACAGATGTACAATATAATACAGTAGTCGTATTCCCACTCGCGCGCCTTGCTAACAGCATACACCGGAAACCTATGATCGTCCCGTACTTGGCAGGTTCGGGTTGCCAGTTCAGGCTTCCTGCCTGCTTGTGTAGCGGGGCTTCGGTCGCTCGCTGTCGGACCCTGTCGAAAACAAGTGTGCTGAACCGACAGCGTTTTCCAGGGTCCAGCACCGACACCACCCAGTAGGCTAACTGCGTGGGTTCAAATGAATTCACGAAGAACAACCTGGCTTCGATCCGAGCCACAGGTATTACGAATGACCAAAAGAACAGGGGCGCCTCAAGAGGTATGGCGTGGATCATGACATGACAATGCTAAGCCCCGTCTTCCCAACGTGCCTTCATCGAGATACGGATGGGAGTAATGTGCCTGTCAGAGGTGACCGCCTGGGTCCAGTGTGTCACAAGCCGCGTCTATGTCAAATAGAAGCTCTGGTTACGCAGGAATAGTCAGCGGTCAGCTTACCGCTTGCTGGTCCACAGGTCCACACACGTGTGGCATCCGCCGCAAGACGGTAGACCTGAGGAAGCAGGCGGACCGTCGCTCGGAGGTCGAGATTATCGAAACGGATTTACTTCAATTCATGTTAATGTAAGTTTAGATAATATACGATCTTTGCAGTTCGTGTGATTACGAACAGTTCGAAATTCCGTCGGAAACAGCTGAACGCACGACTCCTGTTGTAGGTGGCGATTGTCTGGGAGCGAGAGCGGGGCTGCAATCGCCACCGTGACTCTCGCTTTGTTTCATATTGCTTCTTTCCACAAATGAAGTATTTTCATTCTGCCAGCTGAGGCAAACTTGACCTGCCGTCGCAGTCCAGAGCGCCCGCGAACCTTAGCATACCGCAGCCGGTGCGGCTGCAGCACAGATGATGCGGTGATTTGAGAACTTCTGAGACGGCAAGAAGTTCTCCGATGTAGCAGGGTGGCTGATGTGGATAGCTTTCGTGGCTCTTGGGTTTGTTGGACGGTAGTTTCCTGTAGCGTGACTTCGTGAGTGCATCCCCCCCACTCTCCGCTTTTTCACCGCGTCTCATTCTTCGGAAGACGGCCTATTACGGTTCTGTGCGCGGGCCTATTCCTGGCCTGCTCGCGGAATTTCGCCAGGCTGCCAACCATGGCCTGACATCTTCGAGGGCCCATAACAACCTGGCTTCGAAAGCCAAAATGCCCCGGCTGTGCTGGCCTCTTCCTGGGGTTATGCGCAGCCGACTTCCTCACCTTGGTTGGTGGAAGAAGACCAGGCTCGGCGGGACCACCGTCTTCTGAGATTGCTCCACCTGCCGACGGAGCAATTTTGGCGCTTGACGCGATGAAGGCACTGGGCATGTCCACCCCCTCTACAGGTGGAGGGCTCCGCGCAGTTGTGAGTGGGAAAGCTAATAAGGCCGTGGATGCCTTCGTCCTGAGACCACTACAAATGGTAACCACGCTGCGAGCCAGTAAAGGAATGGCAGACCTCGGGCAAGACAGCGAGCGGGCATCTGGAGTCGCCAAGAACGATATTGGCCGTGTGCTGGAAAAGGCCCTTCAGTGCGATGCTGACTACGCAGTGTGGATAATGTGTGGAATGCCCTGCATTGAAACATGTGAATGGGTGTAACAATGCGTTCAGGAGGGAAGGTTACCTCGCATATAAGGGATGCCGAAATATCTTAGAAAGTGTATCTGTTTCTCTCATGGACGCACAACACGTGTCACAGCTACCGACAGAGACGAGCAGTAGTCGGCTCATCGGCAGTCCTCCACAGCACGGTACTCGATACGCGGCACGGCACTGACTACGTCGGGCGGTACACAGGGCGGAGGGGCAGAGTCGCGTCACCGGCGTTACACTACCCGCCCGTCTAAACTGCTGCGTCCTCGCCACAAATAGCACTCTTCAGCGGCTCCATGTCCTCAGGCGTTAGCATATCGCACAGCGTGCTGTAGCTCTCCCATGTCTCCCCAGCTCGGAATATTCCAACACACTGAGGACTGGCGCTCTGTTGTCCCCTTGCGCTTTTCCCGCGCTCGTAATTCGAGAATCGCTTCGATGGAGTACGGGTGCACGGCCACCTAGTTCAACCGGCGGCTTCGACACTTGGGGCGGTGCCCTGCGACGCCTCGGCTCGGGGCCGCTTCGTCGACAGAAGGCAGCACGCGCGACTAGCGCGTCCATATTTCACACTTCCGCAGGAATCTTATGTTGACCGTTCGATGCACGCGCATCGGCGCCGGGAAATCCACTACATACGCGAAGTGGTTAACGCGCTTGAGCACGGCGAAGGGCCCTTCGCAGAGCGGAGCCAGTGTCCGCTCCCCAAGCCCGTGACCTCGTAACAGGCGGGTTGACACCATCACAATGTCACCAGCTTGCAGTACCTCATGCTTGTGTGTTCGATCGTGCTTTTCTTTTGCGCCTCCTGTGCCTTGACCAGAATGTCTTTTGCTCAGGCTGCCCGTGCAGCTGCCTTTTGTAAGGTGCTGTCGAGGCTTGTTTCCTCGCTCTGGGGAAACTCCGGGAAGTCGTCCGGCGGGTCGGCGTACACAAGGGAAACGGACCCGCCTGCGTGGACTCATGCACGGCACTTTTGTAAGCAAACTCTGCCACGGCCAGCTGCGGAGCTGTCAGGATACTGCAGTCCTGTCTCGATCGCCACGAAATAGTGGCCTATTTTCAACGAAATGGCGATCGTAAATCGTACAGAGGTAGGGCAGACTTCCACGACCCGCCGAAATCCAAGTTACGTAGCGCCGCAGCTGAAGAGGGAGGAAACCTCGCAAACCCGCGGCAACAGCACTCCATTCTAGGAACCACAAGCTCTTTACCTGGAAAGCAGCAGAGGCCGAGGGACCAATGTGGGACCAGGAGATTGACGCAGATCAAGCGCCAAAATTCAGATTGCGACATGAAGGGCAGGGGGGTTCTCCAGCAGCCTAGAACTGCCAGCCCACGCGCTCCTAGGCCCACCAATCGCAAGCCAGGACCAAAACGACCATATCGGGAGATTTATAGCCCCGGAGAAGGCAAACCAACGACGAAAGATCGCTGCATCCACAGCAGGTACCCGACGCAGCGCCTACACCTCCAACGGAGGGGAACGAGCCGCTGCACGAGCAGAGCAAGGAGACTGCCGCTTTCTAGGGAAGACTAAAAGAAGACGCAAACGCAAAAGAACCTGTGAGGAATTATTTTGGGGTTTGAAAGTTCATTTGGGGTAAAGGAAGTGCACAACCCCGTTTGCGTGTTTTGAAGCAAGGGACGGGGAATGCACAGCGGCTTTGCGCGGCATCTAGGCCGCGTACCGCTCTAAAATTAGACTGCTTAGATAGAGGAAAAGAAGAGGTAGCTAGAGGTACCTATATCATAGCCGTATTCGACAATTCAGCAAAGTCGGTATTCTAGCCCGTATCAGCACAGAGCGGGAGCAAGCGCTGTCTACCCCGCAACTCGTGTATAGCGAAGCACGATTTTAGCAGATCTCAGCAACCAGGGCACTTCCGAAACTAACTGGAAGTGCGTTAGGCAACACGAACAATTTTAGGAACTATTATAACCCCGCAGCAAGGCGGGAGGGTATTTTCCATAAAGACCGCGACCGCGGACTTTGCGAGCCTTGACAGCACGCGCTAAGCAGCACGACAACGGCAAGACACACTCAAGTAATAAGTAGGGCTCCTAGGGGAGTCTAATAGATGTAGTAAGAAGAGGAGAACCTATCCAGAGCCTCGAAGCTCATAGCAATTACAGAAAAGCGCGAAACTAGAATCCGGCCAGCCCAGGCCACAACCTACCTTATAGTCGGTACAAACCACAATAGCCCACGGACCGGTAGCACGGAACTACAGTCCGCCGGTTCCTGAAAAGCCTCAGTAGGGCTTCTAGAAGAGCCTAATAAAGTTACTTAAGTCGGTAGCTTAAGATAAGAGCTTACAGAAAGCACACAAAGGCCCAGAGAAGGCCAGGTAATCTAACGCGGGAATCCTCCCGCCTTAGAAGCAGCATGCAGCGGGCGCCGCAAGACAACCTGCGCAGCGCACGGGAGACAGAGGCAGCCCGGGAAGGCAAAATAGAGTCCTTCCACGTAATATAGGCATCAATAGGGAGCAAAGTGCGTTTGCAAACCACCTAGCTCCGGTAAACATGGAAATAATAAGGAACTAGTGACGGGAAGGCTACCGGGGGCTCCGGCGAGCTACGTCAGCTCGCAGGACCCAACTCACCCACCGGCGAATCGAGCGGGAAAAACCACGGTTTCCAGCCAATCCCGGGCAAGGAAACGTCCAAAATGAAAGGAAAATGCGCAAACGCGCGCCATTGAAAAACCCACACCCTGCATCCAACGCAGGACCAAGCCCAAATCCCCGCGGGCCAGACCAGTCGAGCGGGTCCCGGCGGTCCGCGATGTGCTGTGTGCGTGCAGTCAGTCGGCGTTCGTGGGTGAAAAACTTGTTCCCGTCAAGTAAACTTGTGGAAAATAAATGGCTTCTAGACATGCCTAACGTTTTGGCACGTTTTCATCCGGGACGGATTGCTAGGGACGGCGGAGAACCGTCTGTGCCATCTCGAA
>NW_027155470.1:790-1035 GCF_002600585.1 Cystoisospora suis | reverse complement strand
GGCCGTTTCACCATGTCCGGTAGTACCTTCTGGCTCCCAATAGAGCCAAATCGCCAGGCTTCACTAAAAGCCATCCATTTATCAACAGTTCCCGCACCTGGAACGCGTTTTTTTCACAAAAACACCGACTCTGTTATGCACATCGCACATCACGGACCGCCTGGCCTAGCTCGACGGCTCCAGCCCGCGGGGATTTCGTTTAGCTTCTGCGTTGGGCGCAGTCTGTGGGGTTTCCTAGGTGCATT
>NW_027155470.1:0-412 GCF_002600585.1 Cystoisospora suis | reverse complement strand
TTCTGGCCTTCCTGGGTTTTCTAAGGCTATACTAACTATGCTGGCTGCTTCAATCGTTGGTTAGGCTCCCCTAGGAGCCCTAATTACTGCCTGTTCAGAATCCACGGACCGTAGTTTCGCCCTCCCGGTCCGTGGGTCAGCTTGGCTGCCCGTATATTAGCTCTTTTGCTTGGCCTAAGCCTGGCTTTCTCGTTACTTTTCTGCTTTGTTGAATTTTGCTGAGCTTCGGGGCTCTGGGTAGACTTTTCTATTCTTATACCGCCTATTAGGCTCCCCTAGGAGCCTTACTGATGTAGTGTGTACGTTATGCGGCTGCCCTGCTGCTTGGCGTGGCCGCACGAATGAGTCGGGAAGTTCGCTTGTTGCGATTTGCCAGAAAAAGGTACCGGCACCCTAATGCGGGGTTCTAATA
>NW_027155469.1:23505-23728 GCF_002600585.1 Cystoisospora suis | reverse complement strand
TGTTTTGGTGGGGGATGTTTGATGCGAGGAGAGATGAGGAGAAGAGGAAAAGGTGGTAGATGTCTTATTGCTATCTTCCATCTTGTCTTGGTCTCCCCCTATCTCTCCCGAAGAAGAGGCACCTTTACAGAAAGCCTGCGCAACAGCATAGAAGGAAATAGACATGTCGGAGACCCACCATATGATGAGGACGTCGTGTAAGACCCAGTCCTCCTGTACACCC
>NW_027155469.1:15163-23442 GCF_002600585.1 Cystoisospora suis | reverse complement strand
ATACATATATACATCTACATATATGCATATGCATGCCTACATATTCATGTACACATCTTCACCCACACATACATACACATTCATATAAACATACCCGGTCATTCGCGCCTATAGATACAAGGCTATTCATACATACACGCCTGTACCTGTCCGTCTTTGTGTGGAAGTGTATGCATGCATGCATGTGTCCTTACTTGGAGATAGCGTTTTGTTTCAAGTATCGATCGAATGCAAACGACCTTTAAGCAGGCAAGTCTTTCCCCTGATACTCCTCCTCCTCCTCCCACTGTGAGCCTTCCGCTTCTCTCTTTGGCTCTTTCTGTCTCTAGGAACACATCACTTCTCTTCAGCTCCTCTACGTCTTCTTCACGGCCGCTTGACTGTATTGAGGAAGAAAGTTTTCTCTTCTTGGACTGCTTCTTTACATCTAATCTTAGTTGATCTCTCCCTCTAGGTGAAGAGCAAGACGACGAAGAAGAAGAAAAAGAAAAGTGTCTTAACTCCCCACTTCGGCTTCTCCGGGAAGATGTCTTTTTACAAAGAAGAGATGATGAAGAAGAAGGAAGGACAGGATGAAGGAATCGAATCTTGAAACGGAAAGGAGAAGAAGGCTGCTCTCGCTTCTCTCCTATCTGCAAGCTTCCCGCACCTATACGGTTACAGAAAGAATAGAGAATAGAGAAGCATACGTATGGGTAGATACAATCTTCGATACAGATGTACGTACCTAGATACAACTTTCATAAAGAAAGAGACAGAGAGAAGAAGACAGAGACATCTCTCTCTATACATAGGTAGATACATACACACGTGAGTAAGACAAGATATAGAGGTGAATGAGAAAGATAAGCACGTAGAGTGCGTATCCAGGGAAGCTGAAAGAAAGAGAGTAAGAAGAGAGAAAGAGAGGCAAAAGAAAGAGAGACATAGAAGTGCTCTGTCTACACGAGTGTGCATCTAAGACTTTCACCTCCAGTCCGGTGTACGTACACCTACAGCAGCTATCGTTACGTGTCTTAGGAGACATGAAGAATGAATAGAAGCATGCTACTTCTGTCTCTTCCGCACCTCGTGTTGTCTTCAATCTACTCGCTCTCCGTCTGAATCGATCCTTAGAGACAGAGGAGAACAAGCACTAGCTACCTCCTTCCAATGTCTACAATAGAGTTCTCTAAGCTAGCTACCTGTCCTAAGATGAAAGCTCTCCCATGTGAAGAAAGAAAGAGTGAGAAAGAAAGAAAGAAAGAGTGAGAAAGAAAGAAAGGGTGAGAAAGAGATTTAGTCTTTGTTACTTACCTCCTAGAGTGAAGATGTCTCCATGACGGAGCCGTGCCGTTTTCACTCGGACATCGTTGATAGAAATACCATTCATCGATCTACACGGAAAAAGAAAAAGAAAGTATCGCGAGAAGAAGAGAAGAAGAAGATCTCTTGAAAAGGTACAAGCTTTCTTTTCCGTAGAGATACTAGCCATCTATGAGTATGTAGGCTCAATCCATGCAGTCAGACTAGAGAAAGCAGAGATGGAAGGGGGGGTCGAAGCAAATGTATACGCACATCAGCACAAGTATGTACACCTTTTCAACCTGTCTCTCTATCTATCTTTCTCTTTCTATTAATATATATATATATATATCTTGATATGTATCTATGTATAGACACGGCCTGCCAGACACGTGAGGTAGACAGGTGAGTACGCAAGACCTCAACACTTGATGCAATATCGTTGCATATACATATATATATATATACGTATAGATTGATAGATTAAAGATAGATATAGATAGATAGATAGACATAGTCTACAACTCGGATTGATTCATATATCATCTCCACGGACGCCTTCTACGAGTATATAGAGAGATATATACATACAGGTTCACGCCAGCATAGACAGACATCCTATATATATATATATATAGTAGCTGTGGCCCTATTAGTCTCCCCTTGGTGTAAAAAGAAATGAAGATAGAAGAAGAGTGTAGGTGTGTATGCATGCTGCTTAGTTATGAGAGTGGGTAGATGGATGACACCCCCTACGCACCCTTCATCTATTATCTCTAGGTAATAGCCTTCCCAATTAGCAGATGCCTTCTCTGCCTTCTTCTTCTCTTCTTCTTCTTCTTTCTGCTCTTCTTTCTTGTGCTCCGAGTCTTCCTTCTCTCTTTCTTCTTCTTCTCCTCCTTCTCTCGGAGTTCCCACGCCAAGAGATGAAGAGGGGACAGAGATTCCTGAAGAAGACCCTACTTCTTCCTTCTTTTTCTTCTTCTCTTGCTCTTCTTCACTTCCAGGGAGAGAAGAAGATGGGAGAAGAGAGGAGACAGGGATGACTCGGATAACGGCATGTCGCCTGCTGATCATCTTGGCGAACTTCCTAGAGAAAGAAGAAGAAGACCACACAAGAAGAAGGAAGAGAAGATGAGGAAGAAACAACGAGGAAAGAAGAAAATACGTAGACAGAATGCAATTCATTCTTTTAGCTAGGAAACAGTAGATATCCGCAGACATCTAGACTGGTAGATATACAAGAATCCAAATCTATAGAGATGTATATACCCTGACTTTATTGAAGTGCGTGAGAAATGAAGAAAAAAGTCTTCTGCTTGCATGCAACGGTATTTCTTGCAATCTCTACCTCCCTCTCTTTATAGAGACACACACATACACTGCGCTGGACCTGATCTACAGCTAACCATCTCATACAGATATAGATATAGATATCTATATATATCTATATCTATCTATCTATATGTATATATATATCTATATCTATATATCTATATATATATCTGTATTCTGTGCAAGAGCATGTAGGGCCATGTGTGTAGGTATAGAGTTGTATCTGTCCCCTCTGTTTCTTCCCCTTCTCCGAAGAAAGACAGAAAGAGTGAGAAAGAAGGAAAGAGAGAGACTTCTTACCCTTTAGCATCTGCTCGTAGGTGGGATTTTCCTAGGTCTCTTCCTATAACGCATTCTTGGTGTCTTCTTATCAACACTTTCTTGTCTGTAATTCTTTCAGATTCATCTATCTCAGATATGTGGATCACCTCCGCCAGTGCTTCTTCTTCTTCCTCTTCTTTTCCTGTTGTCTCTTTCTCTTGTTTCTCATTCTCCTTCTCTGTCTGTTGTTCTCCCTCTTCCTTCTTTTCTTCTTCATCTTCTTTTTCTTTCGCAGTAGTAGACGGGACAGAGGAACCTTCTTTCTCTTCTAGAGAGGAAGAAGAATCCCGAAGCAGATGCGGAAGAGCAGACGAGGAAGAAGATTTCTTAGGAATATAATAAGCAATGTCTGATCCTATTCCTCTTTCTTCATCTTCTACTTCTTCTTCTCCCCCCTCTTCTTCGTCTTCACTCCTGTTGTTCTTCTTCCTTCCCTGTCTTCCTTCACTAGACCAGCTTTCTTCAGATCTATTCTCTTCTTCTTCTACTGATAGAATACTTCGAGTTCCTCTGTGGCTACTACGGCTAGATGCACACGAGCCACTCCAATGGCTCCTTCCCCCGCCTTGAGAAAGATCTCTCCCTCCTCTTCTTCTCAGTTCATTGGTATCTAGAGAAGGAAGGATACGAAGACCTCCTGGCGAAAAGAACCCTCCGTAATTTCTCCCTCCTCCCCCGCTTCCACATGGAGGTGCAGACAAACTAGACACCACGGAGCTAGCTGGCGAGATACCAGACATCACCCCCCCCCTAGTAGACATAGGACAGAGAACACGACCTCCTCCTCCAGCTGTTGAACAGCCATGATGAGCTACACTAGGAGATAAAGGCGGCGGAGGATGTATACGATGATAACGTGAAGAAGAAGAAGAAAAAGATGTCTGTATATGATTACCTAGGAGATTGCTAGGAGTGCTTGTCATCCCTGTGGCTGTATGAGAGATGGTGCTTGTACTAATGGTTAACGTCGTTCCTCCTCCTTCTTCTATCTCTCCTCCCTCCGCCGTTCTTCCCAGACCCCCCCCCTCCTCGTCGTCTCCTATCTCTTCTCTCGTGCTTATTCTTCTCTCTTTTTCTTGTTCTCCTTCGCACCCCTTCGACGAGATCACACTCCCAGACGGATGTTGTTCTTCTTCTCCCCCCTCGCCACGCCCTCCCCCCCCATGTGCTAACTGAGAGATAGAAGACTGCAGAGATATGGATGGAGGGGTTATACCATCCCCCTTACTAGCTCTTCCTTCTCTACTCACGAAGCTATGCTCGTGATTTCTGCGAGTGACAAGAGTAGAGCCCGTAGAAACCCCCTCGTCGCCTTCTTGTTCTCCTCCTTCTCTCTCTCCCACGGGGCTCTTCGTCGCGAGGATGGCTTGAGAGGGTCGCAGATCAAGAAAAGAAGTTGTTGAAGTGGAAGCGCTGCTTCGAAGAAGATGAGCGAGGCTATCTGTCCCTGTTGAGTGTATGCTCCCTCTTCCTGCTGCTGCCTTGATCATACCCCGCGAAGCCCCCCCCGAGAAATCTCTGAGTTGCTGCTGAGATAGAAAGGGGGAAAGAGGAGAAGCTTGGGTCAAGTGGGGGGAAGATGAAAAGGAAGCCTCCTCTCCTCTCCCGCTACTAGTAGTGGAAGACAGAGGATGATGACGGAGTAAATGAGGTGATCTTGCTTGACTTGAAGAAGAGAAAGGAACGGATGACGGGGAAGAGGGAAGAAGAAGAAGACCAGGTGTACATACACCTGGGGGATAACTACTACGACTACTGCTCCCAGGACTAGTATGCGTCATCACCATTGATTGAGTTGGAGTCAGGGAAGTTGTCATCTTCATCATCTTCTTCTTCTTTTCAAAACCCAGAGGAGAAGAGACATCTCCTCCTACTTGTCCTGCGTTGTTCTCATCCTTTTTTGTGCCAGCAGTGAGAAGATGAAGAAGATCTCCTGAAGGTTTACAACGGCTTCGACCTCCGGTTGCCCCTTTCATACCGGAGACAACGAACGCGGAGCTTCTCCATTTCTCTGGTGTCGAGGTGTCTCTCTTGCCGTCACCGCAACTTCTTCTTTCTCTTCTTTTCAGGGGAGAAATTGCCTTTGTCGAAGTCTTCATCTTTCCTTCTTCTTCGTACTCGCTATCTCCCGAATCACTAGGACTACTACTACTGATATGACTTGAAGAAAGAGCAGAAGAAGAAGAGGATTCTTCACCTTCTTCCTCTTCCTCGTCCTCCTCCTCCTCAGCCCCACTCTGCGCTCCTCGTCGCTCTCCTTCTATCTTCGGACTTTTGGTAAAGTGAAGGTGGTGCTCGTTATCTGACGTCTTTGAAGACGAAGAAGGAGAGAAAGAAGAACCTAGAGAAACCCGTCGGTTCTGACTCGTCCTCCCCCTATGGCTCTTCCTCTCTCTTCTTTGTGTTTTACTTCCCCCAGGTGTACATACAGCTCTTCCTCGAGACCTGCCAGAACTTTGTGTCTTGTTCTTCTTCCTCTCCTCTCCTTCTCCTCTTCTTGCTCTTGAACCCCTTCCTCCTCGACCTCTTCTACTCTCTCCTTCTCCTTCTATTGAAGACGTTACAGAGCTTCTTCTGCTTCCTCGCCGAGGCGTCCCCCTCGCCCGAGAGGAATAAGGAGTCGTCACTTCACAGCTCACTTGCCTACTTGAACTAGAAGAAGAAGAATCTTCACTGAAGGTTTCTTTGGAGATCTTAACCACCGAGCAATCTCCATCGGACGAGAAACGTTCATCTTTCTCATTTCTCTCTCCTTCTTCTGTCGCTTCTCTTCTTCTTCTTCTCCCTGCACTTATAGGAGTGGTAAGAAAGGTGCTGGCTGTTCGTCCTCTTCTAGGGGTCTTTCGCTGTCTACCTTTCCCCTCAGCTTTTCCAGTCCCGTGGCTAGCCATGGATGTCTTATGATAATGGCTAGCTCTCATGTCTACACATCGAGCGACCCGAAGACACTCAACTCTCTCCAAGTCTACAACATCGTCGGATTGAGAAGAGTCAGAGCAACTTCTCACTTCTTCCTCTTCTGCCTCCTCACTTCTTTCTTCCTTATCTTCTTCCTCTACATCCAGACCCTTTCTTCTCCTCGTAGTAGTCGATCGAGAAAAAGGAGTTCGCCCCTTGCTCTTCACCTCCTCCTTACCGCCGTGTCTACCTCGAGACACAGGTGTCTTCTTCTTCAGTGAATCTTCTTCTTCCCTTGCCTGCCGCCTTCTTACAAGCGGCGAACTCCCCTCGCCACGTCGCGGAGAGACATGAGATACCGGAAGAGAAGAGGAAGAAGAAGAAGAAGCAAGACGTCTAGAACGTCTGCACTGCAGTGTAGCTTGTTCTTCTTCACGTGCTAGCCCTCGACTTTCTTCTTCTTCGTCATGAGAGGAAAGAGTCGTCACTGTGTTTTCCTCTCTAGCCCCAAGCTTTCTTCTTTTCTTCTTCTCCTCATCTCCCTCACTCCCGGAGGTGATATGACAATCGATCTCTTTCTGTTCTTCATCGTGACTTCCTAAAGAGATTCTCCTTGAACTGTATGTACACCCTGTTGTTTCGACAAGCTTCCTACTATCAGACAGTGTGTTCTTGCATGCTGCATTTCTTCCCTTTCTCTCGTTGACCTTCCCCTTTCTCGTTGAAGTCTCAGTATACTCCTCTTCATCTGAACACCCCAGGTGTACATACACCTCTTCTCCCTCCGACGACACTGTCTCCGGCGATACTTTGCTAGAATCTGTTCTCCTCAAGAGATCAGGATCTTCTCTTTCTCCTTCTTCATCTTCTTCTTTCTCTTTCCTTTTCTCCTTATCGACTAACCTTTCTCCACTTTCACCGGAAGAAAGAGAATCTCCCGACATAAGCGGAAGAGAGAGCACCCCCCCGCTTTCTTCTGTTGTCTTACTTGAGGTGTGAGGACTTATCACACGAGAGATAGAAGAAGAAGAAGATGCTAATGCCGCTCCTTCTCCTCCTCTACTCGGGTTATCGACACATGTCGTCGATACTGAGACCTCACCCGAAGACACCAAAGATCTTCCGGGCTGTTCCTCTCCTTCTCTTCCCTCCTCGTGTTTCGAGGAGACTCCCCCTATCATCCATGAAGAAGGAAGGAGATGTTCTCCGCTAGGATTGGTCGCAGTACAGCAAGCCCCTTCTTCATCGTGTGTATATACACCGGTACGCCCCGCGATTACACTGCTTGTACTCCCGTCTCTTGTCGACAACCTTGTATTACATGATAAGAAACTTCTCGGTTCACTTATACTTCTCTCTCTTTCTTCTTGTTCTTCTTCTTCTCCCTCGTCGTCTTCTTCTTCTCCTTCTTCATTCTTTTCCTTTTCTTCTTCTTCCTCCTGGCTTCTTTTTCTCTTCTTCTTTTTCTTCTTTAGCTCTTTCAGACTATACTCGAGAACGTCAGAAGAGTGATAAGGAGACGAGGTGGGAAGCTGAAGAGGATCTTTCGCCGAGGCAGGGAGAGAAGATACCGAAGAACATGAAGATGAAGAAAGAGGGGGAAGTCTATCTCTATTATCTTCTTCTTTTTCTGCTAAATGTTCATCTTCTTCCTCTCCTTGGTGGAGCTGTTGCAGTCCCTGGACCGTCTCTTGAAGATGAGAGAAAGGAGAAGACATTTCCTTCATAGGCGAGGACAGACTAAAGTTCGACACACGATCTACGCTTCGCTCGATATCGACATGCCTAGGAGAAGAAGAAGAAAGACTACGGGGATCTCCATGGAGAGAAGAAGAGAAGATATGCGGGTGTGTAGTGCCACCTCCATCTCCCCCTTCTCTTCTTTCTTCTTCTTCTTCTTGTTCTTCTTCTTCTTGTTGTTTCCGATTTCTGAAGCGAGAAGAAGAAGGAAGAGGGGTCGTGACGTTTTTCTCTGTCTCCTCTTCCTCTTCTTTCTTCTGGTCTGAGGGATGAAGAGAAGGAGAAGAAAAAGTGGAGAAGGAGCCAATGAAATCTTCCTCTCTCTCCACACTCCTCTCCATCTTCTCTCCTTAGCTTCCTACGGACGATTCTTCTTTAGCATCTACCGATCTCTCTCCCCTACTAGTGAGGAAGAAGAAAAGAAGAGAGAGAAAGCATTGTACCTCTACACATCTTCTTCACGTCTCAAAGAAATCTCTTCTTTTTTCCGAGCGTCACTCCAAAGAGACAGACGCAGACACGCATCTTCTTCTCTCTCTCTCCTCCCCTCCTTCGCGTCCTTTCATTCAATTGAGAGGTTGACTGTTCTTCCGCTCTCTCAAATTGTCCCTCTTTACCTGCTTAACTTTCTCTTTAAACCCAGACACGAAGAGAAAGAAGAGCTCGTCCCTGTGACTCCTCTCTCTTTTACTACTTCTCAG
>NW_027155469.1:14755-15039 GCF_002600585.1 Cystoisospora suis | reverse complement strand
TGGACGAACTTTCCCGAGAAATAGAAGAGAGGAAAGAAGTGAAGGGCTAGTAGGAGTGCGGGTCACTGTAGCTAGGATGAAGCCCAGGTAAAGGCTCGAAGAAAGACCTGAAAGAAAGAGGGAAGACGGAGAAGTCGGGGGAGAGAGAGGAAGATTGTCCTTAAGAGAGTGTCTATTGGTACATATGCACTCTAGAGCTTAACGAAATAGAAAACGAGGAAGGCCAAGGACAGAAAGAAATAAAGCTGAAGGCTTGAATGAGGGTAGATGGATGGATGGATTGC
>NW_027155469.1:14100-14335 GCF_002600585.1 Cystoisospora suis | reverse complement strand
TCTCTTCTTTCTCGTCTTTCTCCGTGGATGAGAAACCTTCTTTCTAGGGGTGGGTGATGTGTGAAGACAGAAAGGTGAACAAGAAGAAGATCGAGAAGAGCAAAAGACAAGAGGTTTCCTTGTGAAAAGGAGAAATCTTTTCGTATTCAGACCCGATAAGAAGAGGAGAAAAGAAAAATGTCTTCCTTTCTTCTCTTCTTCCTACTCTTTTACTCTCTTTTCTCTCTCCAGGAGA
>NW_027155469.1:13759-13927 GCF_002600585.1 Cystoisospora suis | reverse complement strand
CCGCCCCCCCCCCTTGCTTGGCACGTACGCTTTTTCTTCTTCCCCTCTTCACACACTCCCCGCCGTTCCTTCTTCCTCTCATTTGTCTGAGGAGAATCTTTCCTCTTCGTCTTGTCGACTTTTCTCTTTCTTTCTTCTCGAGATTCAGTCAAGTTTCGGCCTCTCCTG
>NW_027155469.1:610-13734 GCF_002600585.1 Cystoisospora suis | reverse complement strand
AAGAAAGAAAGAAGGCAAGAGAAGATTCCACGGATTAAATACCTAGACGACGGGCGTCTGTTGGTTCTTCTCTCACTTCAAATAGCGACGTTTGTTTTTTCCTCGGGATTATCTTCCCGCTCTCCTCTTTACCATCATCTCGTGGCCCCATGACACCTATGTCGCTTAAATACGGTTGCGACTCTCTCTCTCTTCTTTCTTCGGCTTTTCTTCTGTTCTTTCTCACGTTCTTCTCACCTGTCTTTTCTCTCTTTCTCTTACACACTCCACACACACTCGTCTTTGTCGGCTGCGGTCGTTTCTCCTTGAAAGAATGGAGTTTATGATGAAAGACGAAGAGGGAGAAAAAGGGCAAAAGACTTTCTCCGCTGAAAAATGACACCTATGCAGTAGTAGGAGAAGCACTCTTTCTTTTTTTCTTCTTCTTTCTCTTTCTCTTTTCGTCTTCTTTCTCCTTCCTTCCTATTTCCTCCTAGCCTGAGCTTATACAGGCGTCTATCTGTCTACAAGACACCTCGTCTCTTTTACAGAGACGGTTCAGGTGATGCGCGACGGAGAGAAAAGGAAACGTGCGCACTGTCTGTTGTGAAAGAAGACGGAAGAGGTGAAGAAGACAGCTATCCTTTTTAGATAGTAGAAGCAGGAGTAGATTGCATGAAGAAAAGAAGAAGAAGAAGAAAAGCAATGAAAGACTTCTGAGTGAGAAAGAGGGGAAAAGAAGAATGGTCGAAGAGATCACTGCGAGAAAGCTTTAGATCTTTGCCTAGTTGTCTAGCAAGGAACTTCACAGAGTTATAGAGAGGAAGAAAAGCTCTTCTTCTATTATTAGAGAGATAGCTGAAAGGCCTGTATGTAGGTCTTGTTGCCTGAGGGAGAAGGTTGGACTTCTCTCACGCGATCGAGTAAAGAAGGGGAGAAGTAGGAGATGAGCTTTCCTTCTTTTCTCCCTCTCGCTCTCTTTTAACTTCACTACGTCTCCCCTGTTCAGGCCCACACACACGAAAAAGGAATGAAAAGAAGAAAAGAGAAAGCGAGGAAAAAGCAGTCCAGTTCGGTACTCTATACATAGATACAAAGGTGTGTACGTATGTATAGAGAGATGTATAGACACTTGATCAATGAGATATGCATGTAAATATATATGTGACTTGTAAGGATTTCTGTTCTCTTCGGCAGATGAAGAGCCCCTCTCTCATTTCGTCTTTCAGCCGTTTCTCCTTAGATGCAGAGGCAGCCATATGGGAGTGAGAGAAAGATCGCAAGAAGAGATCTATTTTTTGGACTTCTCGCTCTCGTATCTTTTCAAAGAGATAAGCTTCTTCAGGGAGTTACTCCGTTACGCCTGAGGAAGGAGAGAAGAATGTAGACAGGGAGGATACACAGAAGTATATGTGCATACATGCAAATACATGTGTATGTGTACATAGACTTTGCCTCGTATCATGTGGTATGTATCCAAGCATATACATAGATACACTCGGGGAGTCCCTATATATCCATGTTCTATAGACACTTCGCGATGACAAGGAAAACGAAAGACGCGGAGAAATAAAGAGACTCTTTTTCGACCAGACCTATCCTATCGTAACTGAGACATGAAGATCTCCCTGCAAAGATGGGAGAAAGAAAGAAAGACAAATGGAAGTACATACTTCATGCAGAGATAGATCTGTCTCACCCTTTGCATGTCACCATCGGAAGAATCCGAGTATAGCTATCGACGTATAGTATGTATACATGTATATACCTGTATATATCTCTCCTTCTATGGAAGTACCACCATGATAAGAAACGTGAGCCTTTAGCCTTCCGTACATCTTTTGTACACACGCCCCAAGAGGAGAAGAGAAGCTTAACAGATTGATAGAGAGATAGGAATAGATCAGCAAGAAGTAAAACAGTGTACAGAGTCCCATGAGAAACGTAAGCCATTCATCCTCAATACATACAGGTTCCCCCAAGTCGGCAGATGCCTCCGAAGAAGTCCTCCAGGAAAGATAGATGATAGCCACCATCGAAGTCTCCCCGATTTACATCTTGCAAGATGGCTAGCATATAGAGATAGATACAGTCTCTACAGGTACAAACCATGTATACGTACATCTACCTATGTCAACAGGTGTAAAGGTCATCCGCGGCAAGTAGAACTCGGATGGATCGATCTTCTCTATTCACGAAGGGCGTGTGACACGCAGTACTGTTAACGACGGAGACGCGTCGTAGGTGGCTCACCGAAGGCCGCTCGCGATAGGGCATACAGGGCGACGGCGCAGAGTCGCATTTAGGGCTTTTACAATATGTATACTTCTCTTCTTATCGTGACGGTACGGAGAAGAGAAAACAGATATACCGATCTGTACAGATGTGAAGTGTATGTAGAGCAGATAGATGTATGACTCTCTACTGGCGGGAAGTTACGCGGAGTAGAGAGTGCGATTCATGTGAGAGAACAAGCAGAGACGCTCCCCGGGGTGTATGTACGTCTTGTCGATACTGCATACTAAGAGAGTGTCTGCTGTGTATCTTCTATCTAACATAGCTCGCTTATCCCAGTGGGAAGTAAAGTATTCAGGTGTCTTTCATGAGGGAAGGTTCTTCTACATACTCCATGTCCCCAACTTCCGTAAGACCGTATATGACGATCTTCCTCTTCTTTTTTCTTTCCAAACTTTTTCCTCTTACACGCCAGCATTAATCCAGTCTTCTTGTCTGTACATACACCCGGCACCAGAGAAGGAGAGAAGAGAGAGAAAGAGAGAGAAGCGAGCATACAGACTCACAGACAGAGAGACAGGTGCCTAGTCCTAGTGGTGAAAGCTGGTCTTGCTGCTAGATGCAGATGGACGTGTTACCCTCCCCCCTTCTTTTCTCCCTTTTCTCTTTCTGCCTCTCTCTTTTTTCTTTTCTTTCTCTTTTTTCTCTCAGACCGTGAGGCTTTCCGTTAGGTAGGAGAAATAGACTTCTTGTCGCTCTCTCTTGTCTCGTTTCATACTTCGTCTTTTCTTTCTTTCTTTCTTGGCTGAATGACTGACCGAGTGTGCTCCGAAGGAAGGAATCGATTTTGTAAGGAGGAAGAAGAAGAAGATAGAAGGACAAGAGAGGGATGCACTGCATGTGAAGGCGAAGGAGTGGTTTCTCTCTAAAAGAGAAATGAAAGAAAGGATCTGAAGGAATCTCCTCTTCTTCTTTTCCACGGTTCTTCTTCTTTCATAGCTGGAGAGAGAAAAAGAACGGAGGGACAGATGGATTGAAGGAGTGAATGCGTCGAGAACTAAACATGCTCTTCAAAGTAGTATTCATTCTCTCTCCTTTCCTTTAGTCATTCAGTCATTTGTAATAGATCGTCCTCTATCTGTCTATCATTAAACTTCTCTATCTTCTACCCATCCATCTGCGATCTCACTCGGGATAGCTGGAGAGGCTTCAAGGGAAGCCAAGTAGACAGATGAAAAGAAAGAAAGAAAAGGATAGACAAAGAGTGAAAGGGACAGAGAGAGAGAAACAGGAAGAAAGAGAAAAGGGAGAGAGAAGGTCTAGGATTTGTCCCGGAGAAGTTGCTTTCCTTGCCGTCAGTTTTCTGCCCTTTCTTTGAATCTCTTCTACCGTCTTTGCCCTTCGTTCTTCTCTTCTTCTTCTCTTCTTCTTCTTTTTCTCTCCTATCTCACTCATTCTTCTTTTCCTTTATCTATATAGGTGTATATGTATCTAAATGTGTAGATCCTTCTTTGTCTATCTCTTCCTTTCTTCTCTTTCTTCCTTTCTTTTCTCCTTTTTATTCAATCACGGTGTATGTACACCTGCCTTCGTTTGGCAACTGTACGTACACCTCAGGTTCCCTGCCTTAGAGAGATAGAGGCTTCCCCTCGTTCTTTCACCGGCATTATTTCCCATTAGATTTTCGAAGTCATCTAAAATTTCTCAGGCATGATTTGACTTTTTCTTCTTATTCTCCTTCGTTCATCCCTCCTTCTTCTTCTTCTTCAAGTGTTTCTTGTGTGTACATACACCGCAAGAGCAAACAAGCCATTATAGCTTCTGTCTCTACAGCATACACCGCATTTGAACGGGTGTCCCCAACTCTCTTGTGTCTCTCTTTCTTTCACCCCTGCTTTCTTTTTTGTGCCCCACCTCATCTCTTTCTTTCTTTCCTTCTGCTTCTTCTGTTCGGCTCGTCCGTTTCTTTTTTCGTTCTCTTTTCACCGTTCTTTCTTTCTTTCTTTTCAAAATGAGGCACTCTCTTCTTCTGTATCATCATCTTCCTTCTTCAACTCAGTATTGGCCCGCTATTTCAGCTGTTCTCCGTCGGTATCTTTCTGCCTTCTATCCGTCCCTCTATACTTTCTATCGTGAAGAGAGGTCGAGAACCTTCTCTGCTGCTAAAGATGAGAGAAAAGAAGAAAGAAGAAGACGAACTCCAGGAGCAGAAAAAGAACTAACCACTGGTCCTACCTATTCTGAAGCAAGCAGAGGAGACCTTAGAGAAAAGGAGAGAGAGAGACAGAAGGAAACCGATGTAGAAAAGGAAGATGACAAGGCTGAAGCTAAGGATAGAGGACCAAAAGAGAAGAAAAAAGAAGAGGAAGAAGATGAAGAAGAAATACGTAGGAAGTTGAAGGAGTTTATCTTTGCTGAAAAAGACGAAAGAGAGAATGACAGGGGGGGGGATAGAAAGAGAAGGAAGATGACGTGTGAGGATTTCGCCCAGTTTCTTGTCGATCTCCAGACAGAAATTCGCCTCTTTTCTTCTTCTTCTTCCTCTTCTATTTCTTCCTTTTCCTCTTCTTCTGGTCCTTCTTCTTTTCAGCAGGCAAAGAAATCTGTTCCTCCTTCTCTTCCTTACTTCCACTCCCAGTCATATCAATCGAAGATCTTAACGCTCTTTACTCGCCTTCCTTCCTCTGTCTGTGAAGATTTCTTTGCATTTGCTTTACCTCGCATGATGTTTCTCTGCTTGGAATCTCCTCTTATCTTTCCTTCCTCTTCTTCTTCTTCCGATCTTTCTCAAAGTCTCTCTTCTGAAGAAAAGGAAAAAGAGAAAGAAGAAGAGAGAAACGTCAGGAGTCACGGCGAAGCAGAAGATGAAGAGACACAACAAGAGACACTCAAAATTTCCTTCTCTTCTTCACTGCCTCCTCTCGGGGTCTCTCGACTTCAAGATGGCTCTTCTTTTCCTCTTTCGAAAAATCGAGATCTCCCTCTTCTCACATTCCTGGACGCAGGTCAGCTGGAGAGTCTCCATGGCGCTGAAGGGAAAGATGACGAGAAAGAAGAAGAAAAGATCAACAAGAGAACAGGTTCTTCTTTCTCTTCTTCTTCTTCTCCTTTGTCTTGTTTCGACAGAGAAGTTGAAATGTCGGCAGGAGAAGGCTTCGTGCTTCTTTCTCTTTCTTTCTTTTCTCTCATTCCTCCTCCTTCGTTTCAACCTCTCCGTCATCTCCCAGATCCCAATTTCCTCTCTCTCTTCGAATATACAGGCAAGAAAGAATGATAGAATGACAAAGCAAACAAGAAAGAAGGCGAGGAAAGAGAAGAAATAGGACAGCTTCAAGAGGACGAAGAAGAAGAAGAAAAATCTCCTGTTTCTTCACTGGTTCCCAACAGAAATCTCTCTCTTTCTCTTCCTCTCTCTCTCTCCTCTATCCTGGAGATTCCGAGGTCGTTAGCGCCCTAACTATCTCCCTGCTTTACCGTAGTCGGCCATACTAAAGCAGGCTAACACTGGCACCTATACATAGATCCATACATTTCTACACATATCTCTCTCTCTCTCTATCTCCTATCTAGACATGTCTATGTCTACGTGTATATTTGACGGATGTACTATGTTCATGTCTCTCTAGGAGGATGGCTGCCTTTTTTCTACATCGGTTGATATACATACACTCATACACGTATATATGTATACACCTGTATATATATATATATATATATGATTAGATGGATGATAAACAGGAGATTAAAGAAGAAGATTTTTATGTATGGAAACCCTACCTAGATGTGTAACTGTAAGTCCATAATATATCTATACCTCTCTCTATATGCGATAGGCCTGTTTGAAGAGAGACAGCGGAGCAGGCAGGGATCTACGGGTCCACCTCTGTCTCTCTCTCTTTGTATCTATCTATCTATCTCTATCTATCTCTTTCTTTCATTGGAACTTGGGAGAAGTAAACGATGGGAGAGAAGCTGCGGGATGTGATAGAAAGGAGAGAAGAAAGAAGAGAAGACATGCATCCCTTCAAAAAAGGAAGACTAGAGAGGAGGAGCGATTGAAGGGTTTCTTTTTTCTTTCTACTTGTGAACTCCTGCGGTTGATGTGTCTGATGTATATAGGGACTGACCAGCTGAACAAACTGCATTGCTATCTCAGGTACACAACATACAAAGAAAGAAAGAAAATAAATTAACGCTTTCTTCCTCTGTCTCTCTTTCCCCTCCAGTTTTCTCCCGGTGTACATACACCTCGCCTAGTAGCAAGGTCTACAGTATACGTACATGTGGGCGCACGTGGTCCTCCCTACTTGGACAAAAGCACTCCATCCTGTCTATACATACACAGTATCGGGCCAATATAGAGATGTTTATGATAGTAACTTCACAGTCTAGACTTTCTTGTCTTCTTCCTATTCCTCTACGTCTATTTTGACGGGATGGATCTACAGCTGTATCTGTAGATCTCTTTCTCACTCTTTCGTTATTTCTCGCTCTTTTTTTCTTCTTTCTTTCCTTCTCACTCTTTCAATCTTTCGTTCTCACTCTTTCTTTCTTTCCTTCTCACTCTTTCTTTCTTTCGTTCTCACTCTTTCATTCTTTCTCTCTTTTGTTTTCTTCTTTAGGTATTTTTTATCGATGTCGGCAGCTTTGACGGGATATCATTTGAAGTGTTCTCTTCACAACTTGCCTTTTCTTCTTTTTTCTCCTCCTCCTCTTCTTCTCTCTTGTAGAGAAACTTCAGCTATGGGGAGAGCCCTCATGAGGCTCATGACCTCAGAAGTTGAAGAATTCTCTCATCTCTACTCTTCTTCTTCTAGTCAGGAATCTTCTCAGGAAGAAGAGAAGAAAAGAAGAGGAAATTGCTTAAAGGAGAAGACTAAAGATGAGAAGAGGAACGATAATGAAGAAAGGAAAGAAGATCATGACGAAGAAGAAAGGAAGAAGAACAAGGAGAAAGAAAAGGAGAAGGATATGTTGTTTCTGCCATCGCCGTCCTTCTTCAGTGCTTTTTTAGTACAGAGTGTACATACACCTTGGATGCTTCAGATGCCTGCATGCGCAGTCTTAAGAAGTCTTCGTCTCTCTCGGTCTTGTTCTTCTCTCTCTTCCCCATCTTCTTCTTCTTCTTTCTCTTCTCGAGATTCTTCTCCATCTACAGTGCTTTCCTCTCAGAGAGAAGGAGCTGAGAGTAGAGCTGTCCCTTCAACACTACACACCGAGATAACTCATGAAAAATCTCCTTCTCCCTCGCCTCTCCTCTCCGTCAATACAACTGCGAGAGATGAAAGAAAAGAAGAAACTAAAAGCAAAGAGGAACGAAATGAAGGAGAAATGACTGCTAGTGGTCCCAAGAATGAGGAGAAGCTTCAAGACGATGAAACTCTTCAGAAGAAAAGACGGCTGTCTCCTCCACCTTGTTCTTCTTCTTCTTCTCGTTATAGCTCTGCATCTCCAGAGAATTCTACCACTGTCCGTTCAGGCGTCTCTCTCGATTCTCATTCAGTAGGAGAAGGAGAAGAAGAAGAAAGGAGAGAAGGAAGAGAAGAGGCGAGGGTGGGGGATAAGAGAGAAAGAAGAAGGGAGAAGTTGAGAAGTCTCTTTTCTTTATCTTGTACCCCTTTCTCATCTCGTCATTCATATGCAGTAACCGCGGATAGTCTGGCACATCGAGAGGATCTTCTTCTTCCTCTCGAAGAACTCAAAGAAAAAGCAGAGAAGGATGAGGGGATCGATGCATCGAGACATCTTGAAATTTTAGCAGACTTCGCTAATCAGTGGATCGGCGGAGGAGCTCTCGCTAGAGGTAACCCAGACAAGAGCAACTTCTGTCTCTCTCTTCTTCTTCTCCTCTTCACTGCTTTTCTCTTTATCGACAACGAGGTAGATACGTCCTTCTTATGTTTCAACAGCGATATAGAAAGATAGATTAGAGATAGTCGAAGATAGGTAAATAGATTGAAGATAGACAGGTAGACGGATTAAAAAGAGATACCTAGATAGATAGGAAGATAGATCTGAAGTGGCAGGTAGATATATCCTACGTATATACCTTAGGGGAGGGGGTTTGCTATAAGGAGAGGTTCCTCTCTCGTTGGTGTGAAGAGCTTTTTCCTTCTTGGATTTCTTGAAGTCGTTAGCACCTAACGAGAAATACACACTTGCCGGAGTTATGATGTACTGTATTTGTCTTACAGTAGGATTCCAAATAGAGAGAGGTACGCATGAGACAGGCAGAGATCTAGGTGCAGGTGTGAAGAGATCTGCAGCGGAGCGTCAGTCTGGATCCGTGTCAACGATTACTTTGTGTATTTAGATTGGTGTGAGTGGAAATGAGAAGAAGAGAAAGATAGATGTAAATTTTGTTGAGATAGAGAAGATGAACTGTGTTGATTTGGCGGGTGTACATGCTACACCTCCATTCAGGTGTATATACACCTCACAGCACCCAGGTGCATGCGCAACTCGTGATGAGGTGCATAAACTTCTTGTAATGAGATGTCAACGCGCATGCATTCCTCGGATCAACGCCAGCCTTCTCTCTTTTCTTTGTGTCGTTCTTCTTCCTCGAGAACACCTGGGAGAAGACGTACTTCTGTTCGTTTCCTTTCTTTCTTTCTTTCCCTTTCTTTCTCTTTCTTTCTTTTTCTTTCTTTCTTTCTTTCTCTTCTAGGCTGTGTCCAGGAGGAGATCTTTTTCGCAACGCATCCAGAGCTTCTTCTTCTTCGCTTCTTTCAGCAGCGCTTGAGTGTGAATGAGACATGCGCGATGTCTGGAGCGATGAGGTTCTCAAGATATTCAGGCTATGGAGAGTCTTTCACATGTCTTTTGAACTCCTCTTCTTCCTCTTCCTCTTCTTCTCCTACTTCTCCTAGGTCTTCGTCTGATACAAAGCACCGCTCACTCACATTGATGGAAGACGAGGACACGATGAAGGAGAAGATGAAACAGAAAGGGAATGACGTGTCTGAGGCTGTCCGTTTTTCTTCTCTTTCTTCTTTATCTTCTGCTTGTCTTGGCTCTTTTCTGAGAAGCAGACTAGGGGACTTACAAGGCGTAGAGAACGTCGATTGTCGACCTCTCTTCATTTCCTTTCTCCCTTCTTCTTCTTCTTTGAACTCCACCCCTACGACACAAGACCGAAGAGAAGAAGAGCGTGAAGACGTGCAAGAGAAGGAAAGAAGAGAAAGAAGAAGAGATGAAGAAGAAGGAGAAGAAGAAGAAGAAAATAAGAGAGTCGTGAAGTCGGTTGAAGTGTGCACTCTTATTACAGGTCTGGATGCTCAGAGATATGCAGGGGTGGGAAGCGCAGGTGGAGGTCACGCGCTTCTTCCTTTCCATCAGTACGAAGTCTTTCAGATGCTAAGAGAAATCAACAAAGGCATTTCTGCTCTCACTTTCTCTCCCGGAGAAGATTCGAAGTATGAGGTGTATATACACCAGAACTATTGTCAGCGGTTTGATCAGCTCCATCAAAAGTACCTGAACTTGAAACCTCATTCCAGGTCTTCTTCTTCTTCTCCTTCTCAATGGCTATCATCTTCTCATGGAGACTCAGTGGCGCTTTCTCGATCTACTCACGAGAAGAGACAACAAGAGAAAGAAAAAGAAGAAGAGAGAGACAAGGAAGAGGAGGAGACACAGCTTTCCGTCGATTCGGAAAAGAAAAGAAGACTGAAGAGACCTTTTGTCACAGGTAAGAGAAAGTTTAAAGGACAAAGAAACAGAAAAAGCCAGCTGTATGTGGTACTCCTTCCTCCCCTCTCTCCTTCAGCTGGATTGTCTCTTCTTCGTTTCTTTCATTCTATCTTTTTTCTTCTTTCTTCTCTCGTGTTTTGTCTTCTCTTTTCTCCATTCTTTGGTACTAGATGATGCATGGTCTAACTAGGGTGAGAGGGGGATTCCACGCACTGCGATAGGAGACACAAGAGAAGCACCGTTTTCTTTCGGAATAGAAGTGCACCTATCTCTCTCTCTCCTCTCGTCTCCTCTCCTCTCTGTCTCTTCTGTTTTGTGTCTCTTCTTTCTTTCTTTTCCCAGTCCTCCTCCTGTACAGTCATCTTTCTCTCCTCCCCTCTTTGGCAGGTTCTTCTCATCTCTTCTTCAGTCTCCGAGTGAATCTACCTATCTTTTATCTTTATGACTATCCGCCCAACTTCCATCTACCTATCTAACGTTTATCTATCTATCTATCTATCTTCGATCTATCTTTAATCTATCTTTAATCTATCTATCTTTACTCTTTGTATGTATGTTTATTTTTCTTTTGTTTGTCTGTAGGCAACTGGGGCTGTGGGGTCTTCAAAGGAGACCCTCAGTTGAAATTTTTCCTTCAGTGGATAGGAGCGAGTCTGTTGAAGAGATCTCTCGTCTATCATGCACATGGAAGACCCGAGTTGATAGGAAACCCACGGACAGAAAGAAAAGAAAAAGACAAAGAGGAAGAAGTAGTAGTAGACGGAAAGGGAGAAGGTAGAGGATCAAGGAGAAAGGAATGGCTGCTAAAGCCTTTAGTTGAAGAGCTCGTCAAAAATAAATGCACTGTAGCGCAACTCTGGAGATCTCTTGTTAAGGTAAACAATCCATCTAGAGTCTATCTCTCTATAGTCTGTCTTTAATCTACGTTCATCTATGTATCTGTCTTTGATCTATCTATCTATCTATCTATCTATCTTTTTTAGTCTACCTCTCTATCTTCAATCTACCTCTCTGTAGCTCTTTATCTTTAATGTGTCTTCGATTCATTCATCTATCTATCTTCAATCCATCTTTGGCCTATCATCTATCCCTGATATATCTACTGATCTGTCTTTAATCTATCTATTCTGTTTACCTTTATGCATGTGTGTATAGATAGACAGATAGATAGATAGGTGCAGCACTGAACCTAAGAGCGGAAACTTTTCTTCTGCTTGGTCTATCTTCTTTCTCTTTGTCTCTGTCTCTGTCTGTCTCAGGGATCCGTCACCTCTTCTTCTCCGGGAGACGTATGTGCATTGAGTAAAGAAGGTCCATTCAATTACATAGGAAACCTTCTTGCGACCGCCTCTTCTTCTTCTTCTCTCTCTCCTGCTTCTTCTACTTCTCGTGTTAATCACGAAGGGAGAAAAGGAGAAAGAAGAGAAGAATGATCTTGGAGACTTCCATAATGAAGCGAAGAAAGAAAGAAAGAAAGAGTGACGAAGTTAAGAGTGATATGAATGATCAAGATGCATATACATAGATACCCACCTCACTTCAGACTACTGGAGATATAGAAGAAGAAGAAGATAGCACGCATGCAATTCCATGGAATGTATGAAAGACTTGGTCGTTGTTTTCCTTAGTCTTCCTTGCTCCGCGAAGGAATGTGTCTTATCAAGGAAAGACTGCCATTCAATAGAAGTGAAGACACTATCCAAGGTACCTCATACATATTTATGTAAACATATATGTCGATAAGCATGCATGAGAATACATGAAGGGACTCTGCCTTCTTTCAGCTTTCTCTTGTCTTTCTCAGTCTTTTTCTTAATGCGTCTTGAAGAATAGTCTCGGAGAAGCTCTGAAAGTCTTTCTTTCATTCTTCTCTTTGCTGTTACGCCAACACCCTAAAGACAGGGAGAGATAAAGAAGAAGAAAAAGAAAAAAAGAAAGATGTAATATATATATCTACAATCTATCTATCTATCTGTCTTCAATCTATCTATCTTTCACCTGTCTGCCTTTAATCGATCTATCTATCTATCTGCCTTTAATTTAGATATCTATCTGCCTGCAGTCTATCTATCTATCCGCCTTCAATCTATCTATCTATCTCTGTTCAGTCTATCTGTAGATTTATGTCTCTTCTCTCTCTGGCTTTTCTAAGAAGGAGGAGAAGGAGAGAACTATGTGGTGTCTACGTATCTCTCGATCTTAGTCTACCTGTGTACAAATCTAGCTATCTCTCTTTATCGTCCTTTCTTCGCCTTTAAGACGAAAAAGAAGAAGAAGATGTATACACTTGATTACAGTGTGCACTTCGACAAAATAGAAAAGCGAGGAGTCTTGAGAGTCTATAGCGGATCATACGTGATGGCGGGGGACGTGATTAGGGAAAGTCTCCGAATATAAGACGACGAGGAGAAGAAGTATAGAGAACAAGGTGACGTTGACAAGGGATCTCCAAACGAAAAAAGAGAAGACAATTTTCTCTTTCTTTCCTTCTCCTCATCTCTCCAGGACACACATGCACTCGTCCCTTCACGCCTGTCTCCACGGATCACCTCCATTCTATATATATATATATATACATGCGCATATACATCTACCAGTATCCAAGTATACATGTATGTATATGTGTGTGTGCACATATACATATATGTATACATGCATGAAGACTCTACAGATATAGTCGTGAGAGGCTTGGAAGTTCGAGAAATAAAGATGTGGACAGAAAGAAGAATCTCCATGACACCACCCGAGAGGAGAAAGAAAAATCTTCTTCTTTGCTTCTCTTCTTCTTCTTCCGAGGCTTCTTCACCTCAGATGTCTCCCCACGGGAAGTAAGCTTAGACGAGAAGAAAGCTTAGAAGTTCTTCTCTTGCAAACTCCATGCCACACTAACTTAGAGGAGTATATGTACACCTCCTCCAGACGCATGCATGCGTTACCCATAGACTACTTCTATGTGACGTATGAATAAGCCGGAAGTTTGTCTATCTTTCTTCCTTGGTCTCTCTATCTAGCTACGTGTCTTCAATGTCTCTATCGACTATCTTTAATCTCTCCATCTATCTGTTCATCTCTCTTGACTATCTCTGCTGATTTCTTATACCTCCCTGTGATCTCTCTATCTATCGATGTATCTTTTACCTTAGATCATGCTGAAAAGGGGAAGACAAATACAACAGAAAGCAGAGAAAGAACTGAGAAAAGTGAAGGTGAAGAGG
>NW_027155469.1:0-353 GCF_002600585.1 Cystoisospora suis | reverse complement strand
AAATATCTCTCTCTCTCTCTCTTGACTTGCCTCTCTCTTTTCTCTCTTCTCCTGCAAAGTAAGAGTGAAGAGTCAGCTGTGCTACTCATTTCTTGAGAGAGAAGAACACCATTTCCATTCTTTCCTCTCTACGCAATCTCGAGATCTAANNAAAGGAGAAAGATCGATCGTTCTGAACTGAAGAGCATTGCAAATCTGCTCTCTTTCTTTCTCCTTCTGGGTATTTCTTCTGGCAAACGAAGGAGGAAGAAAGCGGACTGAAATACGCCCTTGATCTATCATCTATCGATCTAGACACATCGTTCTCTATCGCTCGCTCGACTTGTAGCTATATGTCTGTGTAGATCTTTATG
>NW_027155468.1:16957-22688 GCF_002600585.1 Cystoisospora suis | reverse complement strand
GGGTAGATTTCTTTTCTTGGAGAGATAGATGCAAACACAAAGAAGAAGGGTCGGGACAGAGAAGGAAAATTCCTTTTTGTTCAGCAGTTGTCCTAATCTCTGGAACGATAAAGATAGAGAAGAAGAAAAAGAAGGAAAGCCTTCCCTCCCCTCCCCTCCCTGGATTTCTTCCTTATACACCGCATGATAGGAATAGATCGAGCATCATTAAGAGAAGTCTCTCAGGCTGTCTTGTCTTCTTTTCTTTCTTTCTTTTCCTTTCTTCCTTTCTTTCTTTTCCTTTCTTTTCCTTTCTTTTTTTTCTTTCTTTCGCGCCTTTTGGGAAACCCAAGAGATCACCCATTCTTTTCTTTCTTTTGAATCCTGTAGTCAAGAAGACCCCATAAAAATGAAAAGCGGAAGTTTGACTCTTTTTTTCTTCTTCTTCGTACGCAAACCCTTTCTCCTCCTGACTGTCGCAGGAGTCGCCCTAGATAGATGCGTCATAGAAGGGATAGGGAGGATCTTCATGGCCTCTCTCGCGCGCCTGATACAAGTGATATAGCTCTGAAGAGAGATAGACGGAGATAGAGGCGAGTAAATAGAAGACTTGGAGAAGAGAAAGAAACAAGGATAGATAGAGAGATAGGACAAGTAGCAGAAGGAGAAGAAGATATGAAGAAGTATATCTACGATGAATCTTTGTCTCTCTATTGTAGAGAATAGAGACAACCCACCTGGAGCTTCGTTCTCTCTATCAGAGAGAAGGCTGTACACGAGCTTTTCTTCTTTCCTTTCGCGTAAAGAAGACTGGCTATGAAGATTTCTGATATGTCGATGAAGATAGAAAAAGGAAAGGTACGAGTCTGTTAAAACGAACGGATAGATCTCTCACTCTATCTAGCCTGGGACCTTAGCTCTACCATACAAGATACTATAGACAATTAAAGTCTTAAGGAGGAGTTAGGTCTCTTTACTTGGAATTCCGTCCCGAGAGGTCAACCTCCTTTCAGAAAGATAGTCTTTTGAGAAAAGAAGGAAGGATCTTGAGTCTTGTGTCTCTCTCTTCATCTCTTTGGTAGGAAGAGAGAATGCATGGAGATCACTTTCTATTTTTGATCGAGGTAGGGGTGTACATGTCTCGCATTACTGGGACGCTGGGCTACATACAGTCTTCTTACTCGATGGAAGAGTTGAGGAAACATAAAGAAAGAAAGAAAGATGTTGAAAGAAAGTCAATGAAGAAAGGCGAGGTGTATGTACACTCCTTACCTCAAACGTCGAATCGAGACGGTCCCAAGAGGAATGGGAAGGAGGGATCACTTTATTTTTCTTTCCTTCTCTTTAGATTAATGTTTTGTTTTGATCGAAGGAACAGATGCTAAAGACGGGTCAGAAGATGACGGTAGGCCAAGAGAGGGAGGGGAGAGAAGTCAAAGAAGAGAATAAACAGACAGCGGAGAGAGAGAGAAAGAAAAAGAAAACGGATATTATTTCGGAGTACATGGTCTGAATGTGAAAAGAAAAGAACAACTTCTAGAAGGTGTATCATAAGAAGAAGAAGACCACTGAGACTCGAAAAGGATAGATAGATAGATACATCGATTGCTACCTCCCAACACGAACGGTAAGGAAAGGAAGTTTCTCTGTCAGGGGCTTCTATGATACCGATCTAACGTGTCCTCTTTTCCTTCCAGGATCTTAGAAGACAATACTAAACAGAGATATCTCTTCTTCTCCTTTCTTCTCGTCCTTTCTCGAGATATTTCAGTTTGGTCTCTCTTCCTCCGTCTTGTACTAGACTACGAGGAATCATTCTTGTCTCTTTTTGGACTTTTTGGGTGTATGTACACCCTACCATACCCCTCCTAATCTTCTTTTCGATTTACGATCTCTTTCTTCGAGTGCGTAAGAAGAAAAACAAGACAAGAAGAACGTTCTTCACTAACGGCCTCAAGGAGATCTAAGCAAAGACCTATCTTTTATGTTTTATCTCCCTTCTTCTTCTTCTTGTTCTGTTCGGGTGTATGTACACCGCACACTCAAATGCGTGCTTGCATCATCGATACACCATAGATAGGAAGACGGTTCGAGCGAGACTCTCTTCCTTCTTTTCTTTCTCTTTCTCCCGTTTCTTTCGCTTTTTCTCCACACAAGACTTTCAGAGAGCCAAAAGACGCTCTCCCTTCTTTTTCGTTCTCTTTATGATTGAAAAGAGAGCGACAAGTCATAACCGTAAGGCTAGCCGCCCGATCTATCCCCCTTTCTCTCTTCTTCTTTCTTTCTATCTCGTCTTTCTAAGCTCTCTTTTTCTTTCTCAGTAAACTATCATGGAGAAAGATCTGCAGATTCTCCGAGACTTTTCGACCGCGGACTTGAGATGTCTGAAAGTAGAAAGACATAGCTTGTCTTCTTCTTCTTCCACAAAAAGACCAGAAAAGGAGAAAGAAGAGAAAGAACAAGTCTTGCAAAAGAAAGATGGTGAAGATAAGAAGAATCTTTCCCATGTGTATGAAGTTCGCTTATGCCGTCCAGAACACCGCAATGCTATGGATGAGACTTTCTGGAGAGAAATCGAGTTGACTTTTACCTATCTCGATGCTCTCCCAACTTGTCGATGTATTCTCTTAACTTCTGAGGGTCCTGTTTTCACATCTGGTTTAAATCTTGAGTATGCTAAGAGAATTTTCTTCTTCTCTTCTTCTTCTTCTTCTGTAACGATAGAGAATGCAGGAGATATACTACCAGAGAGAAGTAGTCTTCATAGAGATCCTGCTCGACAAGCCTATCATTTACGAAGATATGTGAGGTATCTTCAGGGTGTCTTTACATGTATAGAGAGATGTGGGAAGCCTGTAATTGCATGTATTGACGGCCCGTGTATAGGTTCAGGTGTTGATATGATTTGTGCATGTGACATACGCCTATCTACGAGAAACACCTACTTTTCGATCAAAGAAATTGACATAGGTCTAGCTGCGGATGTAGGCACCCTCCAAAGACTTCCGCGTCTTATCGGCCATGACGGATGGATAAGAGAACTAGCTTATACAGGAAGAAGTTTCACTGCCGAAGAAGCTTATCAACACGGATTTCTCAACTTTATAGCGGACGATCGATCGGAAATGAGAGAAAGAGCTCTCGATCTTGCTCTTTCTATCTCTTCGAAAACACCTATAGGTATCTTAGGCATTAAGCATACCTTGAATTATACAACGAGACGAAGCATTGACCAAGAGCTAGATAGCCAAGCTATATGGAACTCGTCTATGCTCCAAACCCAAGACATTCCTATCGCTATCTCTTCCTCTATTTCGCTACGGGGTAGACCAAGCTCGTCACGAGGATCATCGATTCCAGGAGAGAAAGAGGAGAAGAAGAAACAGGACAGGAAAGGAGGAGAAGAAGAAGAAGAGAAGCACCTGGATAAGAAGAAGAAGGAGATAAAGTCGGCGAAGAAAGAAAACATTCCTCTAGGCAAGAAGCTTCCTGTCTTTGCATGTCTATGACGATCAAAGAACATCGTGAGGGCGATACAGAAACGTGGAGAAAATCTCCTTCTTTCTCTTAGAAACCATCAAGACATGGAATGATAGGATAGAAAGAAAGGAGAAAGAAACAGGAGAAAGTAGAGGAGAGACAGGAAAGAAAGGAAACTCTCATGGCGTCTCTTCTCTGCTATCACTGCCTTTCTCTTCGTGATCCATCATTACCTATTTCTCGTCTATCTCTTCGCTCATCCTAAACAACTTTTTCTATGGGCAAAAATATCCACCCGTGTAAATATATTGTAAAGAATCGTCAATCGCATCTCGATCGTCGTCTATATAGATATGCGCACGTCTATATATATATATATATATTTATAGTAGCTTTGATGATACACCTGTCTGTTTCTGCGAGTGTCTGTCTCTGTCTCTCTCTCATTCCACACGTACGTGGCGGTGTAGATAAAGCGAATCGAGAGCAAACCAACTCATGGCTCGCTCTGATGTCTACTACGGTGTAGCTAGCTGGCTAGCTCATGCCACCATGAAGCTGTCTGTGCCTAGAGTCGACTTCTTGCATTCCTAGACTGAAGGCCTCCATTCGATAAGCATTCGCCTTCGGGTGAGTTCTCTCGCTAGCTACCGAGAGCATGAAAAGGGACAAAGGAAAAGAAAAAAAAACTCTAAAAGTAACTTGGAGAAGTTTGTTCCTTTCCTATACATATACATCTTAGTATCTGGTCTACATATATATATGTATATCTATATATATGTAAAGACCTCTCTCTATATACGTCTATGTGATCTTTTGAAAAAGAGTGCGGTAGTGACGAAGGGTCGCTTCATGCTAGCGCTTGTGGAGTAAGAAAGAGCGAGCAAGAGAACGCTGGCTGTCTCATCGATGAGAGAGAAGAGGAGCGGAAGAAAGGAGGAGAGGAAGGATGAATGGAAATTGAGAAGAAAAGGTTTTCTTCTCTAGACAGACAAGCTACAGAGTTGAGAGTCAAAAGACTTTTTTCTTAGATGTGGTATTACCATCACCATCCACATACATTACATTAGCATCAGACACAGAGAGTAGTCGGGTGTACATACACTTCATCCATCCAGTCCGTGGGCATACAAGGTCAATCATAATACAACACATACGATAGTCACACATGTACTATATATATACATATATATACATGTTCATGCATGCAAACACATATCAGAGCACCAAACCATCTCTCTCCAACTCTTCTTTTCCTCTTTTTCTTCTTCAAATCACCTTTCTCCTGTTTCTCGTTCTTCTCTTTTCTTCTCGCAGACGACAGTCCTCGTCTTTCCTTTACATGGATTGATAGATGGTAAGAGAAGATAAGAAGAGAACAATTCCAGCGGAAAGTTGGTATGCAGAATAGCTAGCCGAGACAGTGACGTCGACATAGCATTTCTTTCCTCCGCTTGATGTACAGCCTACGCTAAAGACCGTCGCCGTTTTATCGAGGTCTCCTTTGGCAGGTGCAGTCCATGTATGGCTCGTGGTCAAAGAAAGATCTGTGGGCTGGACCCACGTATGTCCACTAGCCTTGGGAAAGAGATCCTTATAGGGAACTCCGCCGTTAGCAGCGCATGTCGCTCCTGTCCCACTACAGGCATTCGTGACAAAGTCAGTTGGGACAGCTGTTGTGTAGATACTTCCACAATGGAACGAGAAAGATTCCCCAGGCTTCAAAGTGACGGTCTCTCCTTTATCTTCTTCTCGCTGGGGGCAGATAATGTCCTTTACCGTCGCCCCTACTACGAGATTGATCGAAAGCAAAAGAAGAAAAAGAGAACAGAAAACTGAACGGGTGAAAGTACTAGAACCCTTCATCGTGCTGAGTGTGGTGGGTGGCAATCGACCGACAGGATGAAGAAAGAAACCCGATAAAGAAAAGAACACCAACGATAGAACACCTCCTAAAAGAGAGTCTGATAGGATCACACGCACGGCTGATACTGAGCTACGAAGAAGAGCAGCGAGTGGCAGAAAAAGAAAGTTGAGAAAGAAGGCGAAGAAAGACTACTACTATTCTTCCTTGTCAGGAGATTTCTCTAAGGCGTGAGAAGAAAGGACAGAGAGAGATTGCCGTCTCAAGCAAAGGACCGACCGACACACGTTGGACGGATGATGATGCCCCTGCGAACTTAGTTGTCTTTTCTCGTTCTTGCCAAAAAAGGGAACACTATGGAAAACAAGGAAAGAGAAGAACACAAGAAGAAGTCAAAAAGAATAAAGT
>NW_027155468.1:16138-16525 GCF_002600585.1 Cystoisospora suis | reverse complement strand
CGGAAGGATTTCTTCGATCTATCAGCAATGTATCAGAGGAAGGTCCTCAGTCTACCTTGTCTTTTCTGTTGCTTCTTGAATTCTCTCTTCTTGTCAGTGACTGATAAATGAATTTTGTGCAGTTTCTCCTTTCAAGTTTCGAAAAACGAGCTAGAGACACGAAAGATAAGTCAAACCAGGAGAAAGGGAATTTCTGATCTAGCCATCAACGGACTGGGAGACTGCTTTGTCTTATCTACCTTATGTCGTCTTTTCTTGCTTCTTTCCTTCTTTCTTCATCTTGTCAGTGACTTGGAACGAATCCTTTCCGTTTTGTTTCGCAGGTTCCATAAATGACAGATTCAAAACAAGAAAGACAAGCAACGGGGAGGATAGATGCTTCTTCCG
>NW_027155468.1:12611-16100 GCF_002600585.1 Cystoisospora suis | reverse complement strand
ATCTTCTTTCTCTTTTGTCTTGCGGTGGATTTTTCATTTGGTCTTTCTTCTTTCACAACTTCTTCCTGTTCATCTACCCAGTCATCAGTCATGTAGCCTATCAAACCTTCGGGCTTTCACAGCACACTGAGGATTGCCTTCTCTCCGGGACTGCAACATGTACAGACCTGTCACCTGTGTTTGCTATCATAAGAATTTTAGATCTTTAAGAGGAACGAAAGTATCTATCTATCTATCTTCACCCTACGGGTGTTTCATGGAGGTTGCTAGCTAATCTACCAGTCTACTTTCAGCTTCGCGACTTAGCTCTTTCCAACGTGTCTTCTCGTCTTTCAAGTCTCTTTGCGTGTCTGTTGTCTTCGGATCCACCTCTCTGAAATCTCTCAGACTTCTGTATAAGAACAAGATGAATCTTGCCGTACATCGATCAAGACGAACGTATGGGGAGACAGATGTATAGGCAGGTATACATTGCGATATATGTGGATAGATAGGTATAGATAGCTACAGGTATGGGTATCTTCTTCCTATGCGAACTTCTCCCAAGGAGAGAGAGTCGGGCAACTCCACTCTGTCCTTACTACTGTCACTCGGATACACTCTTTCTCTACATCCACGTAGATATATCTATATATTTTTCTTTCTCTACATCTGCATAGATATCTCTATAGATCTATATAGAAGATATCTCTCCCGTACACCGAGATTGTTTTAAAAGTCGATATAGAAACCTTCCCCCCGTGGCGAGTAAGTTACGAAAGAAGGCGATAAGAAGGAAAGAAAGAAAGAAGCGAAGTATCGTGGAAGAGGCGTACAGTGAATGAGAAGAAACCAATCGTTTCTTGAGAGATTCTCTTCTCTCTTTCTCTCTATTCTTCCTCTCCTCTTTGGACTATTTCAAGTAACCTGCTCTTCTTTTGAAAACGACTGCTATCTTTTTGTCCTCTTTCATTTCTGGTCAGAAACGTTTCTCTCACGATTTCTTTCGTCAAAAGGAAAGAGGAGATTGAAGTCGTCTCAAACTCCCACAAAACTCTCATTCTTACGTAACGTATTCTTACAAAAAAAAACAGAGTGTATGTACACCTGGACTCGGACAAACACCCGCTCACGCATCACGACTTCTCACACACACATATATCTTAGACACTCATATAAATCCATGTAAATATATATATATATATAAAACGAGAGAGACAGAGAGAGATCCGCCGTTTTCTGAACCGAACTTTCCTAGGAATGTTCATGGCGCCGAGGATACAATCGACGATTCGTGTCTTGCTGTTTAGCTGGTAGTCAGTAGTTCTTTCTCTCTATATATATATCAGTGAGAAAAAAGTCGTTTCTCTTCTCTTTGTCGTCTTCTTTACTGAGAGAGACGGATGGAAGAAAGAAAGAAACGCAAAGTGGACGACGAAGAGAGAAAGAAGAGAAAGTAGAGGCATTCTATCTCTTTTTTCTGTTGAGAAAAGGAAGATCCGTGCCCGCTGCTGTTCTCCTTCTTCTTCCTCTTAGAGAGACGTCTTTGTTCATCTCTTGCTTTCCGAGGGAAGGCAAACAGAGCCGACTAGCAGAGAGAAATAGTCGATACATCTTCCTCTACTATAGTGATAAGGGGGGTGGTAACGCTAAAGGTGATAGAAATCCTTCTTCATTCATTCACTCTTCTTCTTCTCGTTGGATTTGTTGTGTGTTGGATTTGGATGGATTCATCACGACTTTCCCCCACTCCAGGAATCGGTGAAAGGGAATTCTTCAATTTCTTGCTCTTCTTCTCTCCTCATTTCTTTCCCTTCTTCTCCTGCTAGCTACTCCCGTTCTACTTCTTCTTCTCCTAGATCTTCCTCTTGTTCTCTCCCTCCATCCGCTTACCTCTTCTTCTTCTTGTTCTCCCCTTATCTAGCCTGTGTTGTTTGGCAGGAACGAACCCGTCGAGATAGAGATAGATAGATTAAAGATAAATAGATTAAAGATAGATAGATAGAGAAGGAGACACACACAGATAGATCAATACACAAAGACACGGAGACATAGATAGGTGGGTCGACGTATAAATCTGACTACAGAAATAGAACTCGTGTGAACGCATGATGCAACAAAGGAAGTGGGGAAAGATAGACATGGGGGGAAGTAGAGACCTTCAGAGAAACAAAACATAAACCTAGAGTGGAACAGAGGTAAGGAGAGAAAAACGACGGCAAGAAAGAAAAGAAAGTGGGCCGGGGTTGCTTTTTGCAGCATACCAAGAGGTGTATATACACCCCAGCAGAAGGAAAAAGAAGAGGAAGAAAGAAGGGAGTCGATGCTTCCTCTCTAGCACGCTATGACAAATGGAAAAGAACCTCCTTTCTTCCATCATAAGAAAGCAAGATAAGAGAAAAGAAGAAACAAGCTTTCTTCATTCTTCCTCTTTTTCTTGCCTCTATCACTTAGACATAAGACTCCTTCTCTTCAATCCTCCTGCAGTTCAGAAAACAAACCGAATCGAGAAAGAAGAAGAAGAAGCACACTCACTACAGGGAGACGGGGTGAAAAGGAATGGACTTCTACTCCTAGTAGTCGTAGTAGTCATAAACATAATAGTAGTAGTCGTCATAGTCATTCTAGCCGTCGTCATAGTCATTCTAGTCGTCTTCATATTCATTATAATAGTAGCCGTCGTCATAGTCATATTCATACTGACAAGAAAAAGAGTCATCGTGGGAGTGCCGGGAGTTCGGGTATATGGAGTGATAGGAGTAGGAGCAGGAGATTTTCAGGTGTATGTACACTACATGTCTCTCAGATAGGACAAAGATGGAAAGACATTATAGCCTTCCTTTGCGTGAATAGTCCATCAACATAAACCCCATCTTTAGTATAACTCCCTAGCCTCTATCTGTCTGGCTATCTCTATCTCTCTGTCTTTCTTTGATGTCAATCTATCATTCTGTAGTACTTCTCAATCTACCTCTCCGCATGTGTATACACGAGTGACTAGATATCTCCAAGATGTGTCTTTGTGGCAACATTTGTATGTCTTTTTCTTGCGACCTTCTTTCATTCGTTCTTCCTTGCTCTTCTTCGCTGCATGCAGTCATGCTTTTCTTTCTTTCTCTCTTTGTCATGTTGGGGCACATTCTTACTTCATTTTCTGTCTCTCTTCTTCCTGCCTCTCTGTGAAGTAACTCTTTATCTGCCTTTCTTCTTTTCTTCTTCTTCTTTGTCGGCCAAAGAGAAAGAAGAAGAAGAGAGGACAGGAGGAGTCGTAACAGACGGCGGGAGGGCAGAAGGAGCGGCAGGCTTCTGCAGAGCTTGATGGAGTGTCCTACACAAACAAAGAGAGAAAAAAGAAAGAAAGAAAGAAAGAAATGAAGAAAAAGAAAGAAAAGCAACTTAATAAGAATACTAATAGGAATACTAATGATAAGGCAATTCTTCTTCTTTTCCTTGTAGTACAAGTAGTGGTAGGTAAACTTCTCTTCTTCATCCTAAATCTATCTATCTATC
>NW_027155468.1:0-12454 GCF_002600585.1 Cystoisospora suis | reverse complement strand
TCTTTAATCTATCTATCTTCGATCTATCTATCTATCTATCTTTGCATGCATCACACATATACATATACACATTCATGGACGCATATTCCGTCATATATCATGGTATTTCTCCGTGTATGAGAGAGAAGCAGAAGAGAAGAAAAGCGCGAGAGAGACTTTGTATTTTACCAGTTGAGAACGATAGCGAAGAGGAGAAGAAGAATAAGGAAACCCGTGAAGAGAAGGAAGAGATCGCGATCTTTGTCACTGGATGAAGAGAAGTAAAGAAAAAAGAAAGAAACAAAGAAGAGACCTATAATGGAATAGTTTAATAGCCTCCATATCTTCCTAGGATCGGTGCCGAAGAGAAGATCCACTGCCTCACTCCATGATAAATTCTCTCCTGGGTTCTCGTCTTCTTCTTCTGCTTTTCTTTTTCTCTCTTTCTCTCTTCTTCTACGACTTCTCAAAGAAGAAAATGTAGAAGAAGAGTCTTCTTCTCTCGGCTTGTCCGTTCTTTCATGTCGTGAGAAGTTATTTTCTTCTTCTTCTTCAGCATATTCATCTTTAATCGGACGACGATGGTTTGCTGTTGCAGGTTGAGGTGTATGTACACCCGAAACTCGGGAAGAGCCGTGAAAGAAATCGCCATCTGATAATGTGGATGCAGAAGAAGATGACGGAGAAGACGAGGCATCGTCACTTCTTTCTTTTTCTTTTTCTTCTTCTTTTTCTTTTTCATGACGATGAAGGGATTGAGAAGGCAGTTCGCCGGGAAGTTTCGATTGACCCATTGTTGTGGAAGAGAGGAGAAAAAGAAGATTCGAAAGCGAAAGGAAAAGAAAGAAAGAAAGATACGTGAAGAGAAAGAAGGAGAAAGAAAGACTGAGACGTTCAGAAAGAAAAATGAAGAGCAAGAAGGGTTTGCAAACTTCGGAAGTAGAGAGAAGAAGAAAAGGACAAGAGAAACAGCGGAGAGAAGAAGAAATGAGAAGAGGTATTTCTGTGGAAGAGAAGAAAATAATGAAAGATATGAAGAGTTTTAAGGTGAATGCATAGCTTGACTGACTAAGAATTCCTAGATAAATAGATAGAAGACTACAGAGGGGTTGATACAAAGAGAAGGAGAACGAGGAGATGAAGAATGAAGAGATAGCTAGATTGGAGAGACAAATAGATCGATCAAGAGATAGATAAAGACAGAGCAAAGATGGAAAGAACGGGAGAGGAAGAGAGATAGAGACAAGTGTCTGGTGTCTCCTTCGCATGTATTTGTGGGTGAAGAGAAAAGAAACTAGGAAAGAAGAGAAGAGATGCTGTCTTGAGAAGCAAGGCGACTTAGGAGAAGAAGAAAGGAAGAAGAAAGAGAGAGACAGAAAGACAAGTAGAACGATAGGTCACAGATATCAGAAATGCTCTTCTTATAGCCAGGATGAAGCAGAGTACTTTTTCAAAGAAAGAAGGAAGGATACACCCCCCGAGGAAAACAGAAAGAAGAGAGAAGGAGAAAGCAAGAAAGAGGTCTCTTGTTGGATAGTGTATGAATTGTTAACAAGAAGAAAGAAGATGAAGAAAAAGAAGAAAAGCAAGAAGGACCACACACACACACACCCGAGCTGTAGAAGAGAGGGATGCTAGGACGTAGTGTCTCTTCCTTATTCGGGGGTCAGGTGTACATACACCCGAAAAACCCTTGACTTCTATGGTGTATATACACCCGTAATCTAGAGTTCTCTACTTCCTCATTCACAATTTCTACGAAGGAACAAGGGACAGAAGGTCATTACTGGGGAAAGAAAACACGCGGGAAAGAGAAGAAAAGCAGAAAGAGAGACACTGTTGAGATTTCTTTGCATGCGCATGCAGCACCAATACAAAAATGCGGAAGGACGCAATCTATCATCATCGATGAGGGCAATCGATCCATCATCGTCCTTTTCTCTCTCTCACTCGAATCTTACCGCACAGTGTACATACACTCGCACACACCTTCGTTCCTTTCTCCTTCTTCCTCTCCTTCAGTCTTCTTTTTTGCGAGGCTACTTCCTCTTTCCCAGAGAGAGAAGGCAAGATTTTCTCTGAAAGTCGCAGAGACAATCCATCTCTTTATTATCTTCTTTTTCTTTCTTCGGGTATCTACCACTTACTGGCTCCGTCACATCATCTCCTTTCTCCTTCCTAGCGATCTGATAAAGAGAGAAAGACGGTTCGAAAGACAGACACGGCAACGTCTTCAATCTCTCTTCCTCTTCTTCCTCTTTTCTGTCTCTTTTTTTCTTTCCTTCCTTCCTTCCTTCCTTCCTTCCTTCCTTCCTTCCTCTCTCCCTCCCCACTTTTACTTCCTTCACGTGGCACACACTTGAGTCTTTCTCATCTTCCTTTCTATCTTTTTACCCATTCTTCTTTCTTTCTTCCTTTTTCCGTTGTCCCTTCAAGATGTCTCTGGACGATGTGGTTCACAAGAAGTTTTCTTATATCTACATTCCGGCGAGTATGGATGACGCCGTGGAGGAGAGAAGCTTCGAAGGGCAGGAAAAGAACTTTCGTGCGCTTTTGAATCGTCACTTCAATCGGGAAAATCTTCTTAAAGACGAAGAGGAAAAGTTTAAGAAAGACCTCAGCCACAAAGCCGACGGAAGGCTCACAGACGACCAGCTCTCTTCTCTCATCGCAGGTCAACATACTTATCAGGTACACAACGCACTCCATTTCCTCTTCTTCTTCTCCCTCTATACCAAAGGAATGAAAGAACGAAAGAAAGAGTGAGAAAGATCGTTGATAGAGGTAGAGAGAAGATGAATGAGAAAGAGGAAGAAGAAGATAGGACAGGAAGAAAGCTGAGAGGTGCTTTTCTTTCTTTCGGAGTGTCATTTCTTTCTTTCTGCGAGTAATAGATAGATAGGTAGATAGATAGATAGATTGAAATAGATAGAGTAAAGATGGATTGAAGATAGGTACTTCCTTCAACCCTTTCTTCTTCTTCAGCATTTTTGCGAGATTGAGAGAAAAAACGGAGGAGGAGAGAGGGAGGGGTAGAAGAACGAGCGTCTCTCTCTGCAGATCTCTTTCTGTCTATCGAGCCATTCTATTACATTTCTCCTATCAAAGAAGGGAAAGAGAAGAAGGACAGATAGCCATCGCCTATCCGCTTTTCAACTTTCTTTCTTTGCTTCTTCGCATTGTGTCTTTCTTGTCTGTTGTCTCCTTTAGATCATTCCTTTAAGCTTGCCTTGTAAAGCATCGAAGTATCGCGGCACGAACGCTTACATCGATAGTCTAGGGCGTGTTAAAGACCTCCCGACGAACTCCAGGGCTTCTCGTATCTGCTCCACAGGTAAGTAGGGCCACTCTCCTCCTCCTCCTCTCAAGATATACATATACATCCATCCATCAATTTACTTGCATATCTCTCTCTTCAATCTATCTGTCTCCTCTCTATCTATCTTTCCTCTCTCGATGTATTGATCTAACGCGCTATCCTTGTGTCGATCTATCTTTTGTTTACATGCATTGAAGAGAGGGAGATCTTTCAACATGTATGTCCATACATGTATCTTTGTCTAGACGTACGTCTGTCTTTTCCTTCTCTTCTTGCCTGGTGATTTCCTCCATCTTTTTTTTTCCCTCTTCGTCTTCTCTCTTTTCTTCTTTCCTTCTTCTGTGCCGTATTGGCAGATAGTAGAGGAGTGACTTGTGTGACCGCATAAGAATGACTGAAACGTCCCAAGCCCACCCCCCCACAGCCACAACAATAGTAGTAGCAATAGCAATAGTAGTGGCAATAGTAGCAATAGCGATAGTAGTAGGAATAGTAGTAGTAGCAATAGCAATAGTAGTGGCAATAGCAATAATAGTAGTAGTAGTAGGACTAGTAGTAGTAGCAATGGTAGTCTGAGGAGGAGCGGTCGTCCTCCTTCTCCTACTGCTAGTAGTCGTACTAGTAGTAGTAGTAGCGATAGTAGAAGTAGTGGAGGTAGTAGTCATAGTCAAACCCGCCACAGCCATGGTACCCATACTCCTACTAGTAGGACTGAAAGTAGTGAGAGTAGTCCTAGTAGTAGTAGTAGTCGTCGTCGTAGAAGCCATACTAGCCATAGTAGTAGTAGTAGTCGTAGGAGTAGTCGTAGTAGTAGTAGTAGTCCTCCTAGTAGAAGGAGTTGTAGTAGTCATAGTAGTAGTAGTAGTAGTCTCTCTCTCTCTCTTGCTTTCTCTCGTTACCTCGTCATCGCTGGCGCTATTATTCTTATCATCTTGTCTCAGTTTTCTTTCTTTTTCGGGTGTATATACACCAGGTGATGTTTACTCGTGTGTAGAATGATATATAACACGTCTCTCTGTCTCTCTCTGTCTCTCTCTCTCGCTTTGCCTTTCTCTCTCTCTCTATGAAGAAGCTAATTATCTCAAATGCTATCACTTTCTCATATAGAAGGATCCACCTCTTTCTTTCTTTCGTCCATTCTTCTCTCTCTTCTTCTTCTTTTCTTTTTCCGAAATCCTTCTTTCCGTCTTGTTGTTTCCTTAGATATTCGCGGCGACTGCTTTTTATCGACGGCCTTTGACGACGAAGACGTCTTCGAGCGAGTCGACTTCACGAAAGAAGACTACGAAGGACTCATGGCGCATCCCCCTGATCCAAAGGGAAGGTACACTCTAAAGGGTCAACAATAAAAGCATACGAAAGAATCTCCTTCTTCATGTGCATCTTCTCTTCTTGCTTTCTTCTTCTCCTCTCTCACGTCTTTTTCTCTCTTAATTCTCTCTGTCTTAGTTCCTCTCTTCCATATGTCTCTCTTAGCTTAAGAGGCCTGGGATAGGAGAGGCTTTCTACAAGACTTCTGCCTCCTTCTATACACACCGCACATCTAGGGAATTGTCGCCTTATATAAGGAGAAGCAAAAAAAGACGTTTCATATGAGTCTCATAGGAATAATAGAGTTCCGAGGTCTATACATACTCTACGCATGTGTCAATTTCTTTCTTTTCTTTCTCTCTATTTCTATATATATGTATATAGATATATATCTATTTATGCAGATATATATGTAGATATAGATATAGATGTACATATGTTGATATAGATATGGATGTATATATTTATATACAGATATAGATATCTGTATGGAGATAATTTGTGTGGTGTTTCTTCCAAGCATTCCATATGAGATACCCTACATATATATATATATATATATATCTAAATATATCTACATACGCGTATATGTATATGTATATGTGTGTGTCTACTTGTATGTAACTTGTGAAAAAGTACGTATCTGCCCCCTATATGTCTATGTACATATAGATAGGGAAACCTGAGTGGTGTGTATATACATGTATACAAATCTATATGCATATCTATATATATGTATAGGACTGAGAGAAAGAGAGAGAGAAAGAGAGAAGTTGTCTGTTTCATAAAGAAAGCGAAGAAGAAGAAGAAGAAGAAGGGTTGAGAAAGGATCCATCTCGAGACACCTGCAGCTATCTATCCTTTATGTCTCCTTCTTTTTCTTTTTCGCATGTTCTCTCTATGTATACACTGTCGTACGAGAACACCTTCCCCTATCGCTTTTCTCTATCTATCTGTAATCTACCCATCTATCATATATATACGTATGTCCCACATAAATTCTCGCTCTTTCTTTCTTTCTTTCTTTGTTTAGATGGAATGAGACAGAAGCCCTAGCACAGCTCATGAAGTCTCAACAAAGCCACCAGCAGCAGCAGATTTCTTCTTCTCTTTCGAGTACGTCTTTAAGTAGATCAATCGAAGTATTTTTCTTCCTATTCTATCATCCTCTCAAACATCTTCTTCTTCTTCAACTCTTTCTTTTCTTCTTCTTCTTTTCTGTTACGTTTCTTTCTGTCTTTCCCTGTCAGACATCTTTTCTATGGAGATGTGTACGTAACTACTGCTAGGCTAAGTTGAACCTTCCTCTCAAAATACTTCTCTTCATTCTACTCATACGACTCCAAATATCTATCTAAAAGTTCTCTATCTATTTATGATGTATGCTGCTGACGAAGGATATGTATGGCCTTGTATTGTCTCTTTCTTTCTCTTTCTTCTTGCCTTGCTTTTCTTCATTCGTAGATAGATAGATAGATAGGACTTGTATCGTTCTTCTTCTCGTTGATCTCCCCCGTCTCTATCTTTCTCTCCTTAGGCAGTCTGTAGACTCTCATATCTAGACTCATGCATTCTTATCGTTTCTCTTACAAATCCCAAGAGACACACCTATATGGTCATAATGACGACCAACTCTACGCTCTGTATAATAGCCACCTATACATATATATATATATATATATATAGGTGTATATGTGTATATAGTTGTTTAGACGACGTATGGGTCATGTACAGCCAGGTATGTGGGGTGTGGGCGTTCAGGACTTTATATGCATATGTATGGTGAGAGTGCATGCAAGAAATACATAAATAGATATATATATATATATAGTATGCATGTATATATATATATTTATGTGTATAGGTACATGAGAAGAGAGGCAGAAGATACAGCGTGTTGTTGTTTTGACCTTCTGACGGTGTCTATACACCCGAAAAGAGAAGAAGCGGGCTTGAAACAACATCGAAGATCAAAACAATGTTACTTCCCTTCCTTCTTTCTTTCTTTCTTGCTTTTTTCTTTCTTTCTCCTTCTCTTTTCCAGTTCGTTTAAGTGTATGTACATATTGAACTGAAAGAGACTTGGAAACGTCTTTTTCTCTTTCTTTCTATCTATCTGTCGATGTATTTAGAGGTTCTTTACCTCCCTACCTATTTACATACATACCTACTCATCTACTATCACATGCACCCAATCTACCTCTCTATACATACATATATATATATATATACAGACAGTTGTATATATATATATATGCACCTACATATATTAGATAGATATAGAACTCTCTGCGTATGTGTGTATATACTTTCTCTCTATGTGTGGGTATGTATAATTCTCTCTTTCTCTGTGAACGTTTATCTCTAAACATCCCGACTTGTAGTTTGAGAATAGGAATGCAGAGAGTCTTTCTCTATTTCCTTTGATGGCGTCCAAAAGAAGAGACAAAAGAGAAACCTCACTCGCAACCTGTAGAAAAGCAAGATGTCTCCTTTCTTTCTTCTTTCTTCTTCTTTGGCGTTGTTTTCTCTTGATATGAAAGTGCATTTCTTTTCCTTTCCGTATCTCTTTTCTTCAAGAGAAAGAAGACCAAAAGGAGAAGAAGGAGGGGAAGGAGAAAAGATGCGAATTCTGTCATAAGACTGAAGAGCAACTCCGACAGGCCGCTACGACTACCACTACCACCTCTTCTTCTTCTCCTTCTGAGAATGAGACGGTAAAAAGAAAAAGAAGAAGAAGATTAGAAAGGACAGCAACAAGCTGCTTGGATTCATACATAGATATACCCCTGCATCTATCTTGCTTTCTTTCCTCTCTTCTCGTTTCTCTCTTCTCTTCCCTTGTTTCTCTTCCGCTAGAGAGAGGACGAAGGAATGAAGCGACAGCGCGACACACACGTTCATATAGATACATATACATCTGCATAGATAGAATAAACATACATATATATACATATATAGACATATATACACATATTGATGTGTATCTATACCTCGGTTCATGTGTCTTCGTATCATAGATGAAAATTCAGCAAGTTTCATCTTTCTCTCTTTTCTTTCTCTGTCTCTCTGTCTGTCTCACTTCTTTTTGTCTCAATATATATTTTGTCGTTGGTTGCTCTCTCCTTCTTTCTTTCTCTAAAATGTCTGTCTCTCTTCAAATCATTTTCTTCCCCTCTTTCTTCACAAGCAAACTTCCAAGCTACTCAAATCTTTCTTCTTCTTCTTCTCTTCTTTGTATCGTCGTTTTCGAAGAAAGATTTCTTTCTTTTCTTCTTCTTCTTTCTCTTCTCCGTCTTGTTCATATCAGTCGTCTCACTTCTTCCTTTTCTCTTCTTTCTCCCTGTCTCCCCTCCTTGTTTTCTTTTCTTTTCTTCAGCTCTCTTCTTCTCCGTCATCTTCTTCAAGCATCGACGGTCAGCACGGTCAGGAGAAGAGCGAGAATCTAGGGGAGTCAAACACACCGAAGAAAGAAAATGAGAAAGAGGAGAACGAGAAGAAGAAGAAGAGTAGTAGTAATAGTAGTAGCAAGTTGAAGAGATGTGGCAGGTGTGGCGAGGCGTACTACTGCAGTGAAGAGTGCCAAAGAGCAGACTGGAAGTTTCATAAACGAATTTGTACACCCAACAAATCCACTTAAACTCGACAAAAGAAGAAGAAGAGAGTCATGCTAAAGAAAAGAAGAAGAGAGAAGAAGAAGAAGAAGGAGAGAGAAAAAAGAGATAGAGAAGCATTTCTTCTTTTCGATAGAACCGAAGTGGTATGCTGGGTTGATATCTAGACATAGATCTCTCTCTCCTTTTTCTTTCTTTCTCACTCTTTCTTTCTTATCTCTTTCTTTCTCTATGAAGTGTATCGTATGGATTGAGGTGCATGCAAACAGATGATGTATGGAGAGGCGGAGAGAAAGAAAATGAAAAAGACAAGAGAAGAAGAAGAAGAAAAGAGGAAATAAAGAGGGGAAGAAGAAGAAGAAGAAGAGAGACAGCATGGAGATGAAGAGTAAAAAAGAAGCGGCGGTACGGAAAACAACCCAAGGCATCTCTCCTCCTCCTCCTCTCTTCCTCTTGGTGTTCTCTCCTCTTTTCTTCTTCTTCTTCTTTCTCTTAGCGTCGTCGCGATCAATTGAGTTGAAAGAAGCAACAGCCTTATGTATCCATCAATCTAGAGAGAGAGAGCTATCTATCTATCTATATATATATTTCTATATATCTATATATTTTTATGTATGTACATAGAACAAGGAAAAGAACCAGAGGTGCATTCATATACATATACATGCCTATACATATATATATATATATATACATATATATATATATATATAGGTCTTTATAAGGTTTGCTTGTCTCTTTTCTTTCCGTCCTTTTTGTGAACTTTTCTTTTTCGTGTCAATTTACGTAGACATTTTCTCTATCTTCTTTCTTACTTTCTTTCTTGAAGCGAAACCTCTGACAACATTTCTCTTTCTTATCCTTTCTTTCTTTCTTTCCTTTTTTGCTAAGAAGTAGCTGAAAGAGGCAACCAGCTGAAAGTGTGACTAGGCTCTGGCACGAGACAAAACTTCTCTTTCTGCATTTCTTTCTCACTTTTCTTTCTTTCTTTCTTCTCCTTTATGACGAGAGAAGAAGACAGATTACTGGCGAACATAATAAGGCCAGGGCGGACGCTGAGACAGAGACACATATAGAATGAGACGCACTGTACACACTACACTCGAACATAGGGGTGTACATACACCCGGACATGTTGCTTTTATAGGGAGATAGAAAGAGAGGGTAGAGGGAGGTCTGTGAAGCAAATTTTTCCCCTGGAGTCCTCGTGTATGGATTCAAGAAAGATAAAGTCTGAATATGAAGGAACTCCAGCTGTTGTCGTGAAGAGGGAAAAGAGAGAAAGAAGAGACTTCGTTGATATACTCTTGCGGTGTTTCTACAGCAGAGGTTAACACACTGAGTGGGTGATCTCTCACTCTCTCTCTGGACAGGGATGATGCCTCTCATATCTACATACATATATACATATATACATACATGCATGTGCAGGGATAGGTGGAGAGAGAGAGAGAGAGAATCCTTCCTCTCTTCTCTTGGATTTTTCGCTTCGCCTCTCCCGTCAAACATCTGCCTGGCTCTTCTGCCGACCTTCAATCTGTCCTCCCAGATAGAGGCAAAACGTCAGATGCCTCACTATCCATATTCTCTCCCTACACATAGATACATATAGATAGACAGAGAGAGACGCAGATACATGTATAACGTAGACAGGCACCTATACAGCCCGTCTATAGATGCGTGTACAACGTGAATATCTAGATTTCTCTAGGGTCTCTGTAGATGACGAAAGAAGAGGAGAGTGAATGTTCTTTCTGTCTAGGGAAGTTGGACGAGCAGAGAGAAGAAGACGAAACTCTCTCTCTCCTTCTTCTTCTTTCCTCTTTTCTTTTCTTGCTTCTCTTCCCTTCTCTTTCTTTTGTCTCTTTACCGGAGAGCCTTGTTGGCGGTAGAACGGGAGAAAGAAAAGAAAGAATTTGAAAAGAAGACAAAGAGAAGCTCTATCTTCTACTACTACTACTAGGACTTCCTCTTTCTCTCATAGATACACTGACTTTCACCTCTTTCCTGAGAAGAAAGATTTTGTTTCTTCTTCTTCGTTGCATGCTTTTCTCTCTCTGTCTTTCTCTCCTTAATCCTAGTAGCCCTCTCTCCCTCCCTCTCTCTCAAACTTCAGCTAAAGACCTTTAGCATACGTCGGTAGAGATAGATTAGAGATATATTATAGAATATTTATGGATAGATTAGAGATGAGTTAACGACACACAAATAAACAAATAGATAGATTAAAGATAGATAGATAGATTAAAGATAGATAGATAGATTAAAGATAGATAGATAGATTAAAGATAGATAGATAGATTAAAGATAGATAAGGATTGCTACAGAGACTCCAGATAGATGGATTAACACCTTGAGAGAGAGAGAGATAGAGAGAGAGGCGTGTGTCTGTACGTAGCTAATCTGTGGAGACCGATGTCCCTCTCTTTCTCTTTCTTTCTCTTATGTTTGAATTTTCGATGCATGCGAAGGTTTTTCTTTCATGGAGATTTCGAAAGAGAATGACTGGTAAAAGAAGAGAAAGATGAAAGGAACCTTTCCCTAAAAGGAAAGAAAGAAAAAAGGGAGTTCTTTGAGAAGTTGCTCTTAAGAATAAGAATACAAAGAAATGACACAAACCTCCATTCATGAGAAAACACACAACACAAAAGAAAGAAAGAGTGAGAAAGAAAAAGAAAGAAAGATGGAGACAACGAAGGAAGAAGGGAAATTGCGAAAGCAGAACAACACCTTTGCTGAGAAAGAAGAACACGAAAAAGACTGACACTTCTTTAGATCTATTAGCTGCCAAGATATCTTAATTCATAACTCTACAGATATATATAAATGTATACATATATACATATATACATATACATATATATATATCTTGGTCATCTCCTATTATCATCCGAATATACGTACATAGAGATACACGTATATATATATATATATACACCTGTAGATATATGTAGGTATGTATGTATATGTATACATATGTGGCTTCTCTTACATTATACAACGTAGATAGACAGGCAGTTTGAGTGGTAGGCTGAAGGGAAAGAAGAAACAAATGGCAAGCCACGCTGTAGTTTTCTTCTTGTCTTTCTTTTTCTTTCTTCTGTTCGCATGTGTTTGTCTCCAGAGACTTCTTTCCCAGTCTTCTTCTTTTTCTTCGGTATGTGTGTAGTTGGAGTATTGGAGCTTTCCTTCTTCTTCTTTTCCTCCTATTGTTGCGTTAAGAGAGCTCTCCCATGATGACTGTCCTGTCTGAACTGGCTGACGCGATTATAGGCTCCGTAGGATGAAAACTCACCTAGCACACAGAGACAGAGACAGAGAGACAGGAACAACCAGGAAAAGAAAGTGAAGAAAAGAAGAGAAAAGAGGGGGAAACGAATCTTGCCGTCTCAGCTACATGGGTAGTATCTATGAAAGAGTAGATTTCTTCTTCTTCTTGATCGTGCTCTTCGTCGATCATACTGCATCCTGGTATGGATTTCTATCTATATAGAGAGAGAGAGATGGATGTATAGAAGAAAGATATACACACATGTAGAAAGAAAGAGACATGTAGGGAGAAGCACTGAGGTGTATGGGTGTGTGCTGCATAGATAAGTTTTGTATCTACCCTGCATTACAGGAAGAAAAAGAAGAAGAAGAAGAAGTAACACACCCCCTTCCTTACCTTCTGACCCACGCCCTCCATGAAGTGCGCCTCCATACCACTTACCTACCCAGTCTCACTCTGAATAGATGATATCTCTGTCTCTCTCTATCTCTCTCTTTCACTCTCTGTCTCTTTCTCTCTGTTTCTATGCATATATATTTATAGGTGTATATACACCTTGTGTATCTATCTCTACGGATGTCTACAGATTAGTCCTTCACAAGTAGGCTAGATAGATCCAGACATGCACATATCAGAAATCGACAAAAGAGCACATACACACATATATATTCACTCCACTACTGCAGAAGCAGCAGAGAGACAGAGAGACAAAGACAGTCTAAACATACGCACATAGAACAAAAACCTGGTATGGACATATATATATATATATATATGTATGGATAGATATATATATATATATGGACATATATATATATATATATATGGATAGATATATATATATATATGGATAGATATATATATATATATATGGATAGATATATATATATATATATGGACATATATATATATATATATATGGATATATATATATATATATGGATAGATATATATATATAT
>NW_027155467.1:1816-10485 GCF_002600585.1 Cystoisospora suis | reverse complement strand
GATGAAAAGAAGAAGAAGAAGGGACAGACGAGAAAACCTTCCACTGAGCTAAACTGTTTGACGTGGGCGGGAGACCCAAAGAAGAAGAAGAAGAGACATCTCTCATGCTCCTAGAGAGGTCATGAGAACCCTTAGGAGCCGTTACAGCCTACAAAGAAAGAAAGAAAGGAGAGAGAGAAAGAGTGAGAAAGAAAGAAAGAAAGAGTGAGAAAGAATTGTCAGTGTGAGAGAGGTAGATGTAAAGGATAGTAGGAAATCGACGTGGGAGGAGGAAAAGAGAGGAGTCGTAGTCGTAGTAGTAGTAGTAGAAAAGAGAGGTCTACAACAGAAGACCTCGCAGCTGGAGAAAGAAACACAAGAGCATGATGAGAGTGTACGTACACTCCAGACCTTCATTAACACTCCTCTACTTCTTCTCTCTCTCCTTTCTTCTTTTCTCTTCTCTACGTGACAACTCACTGCAATGCCATTCACCCCTAGACAGATCGAAGATAGACTAAAGCTAGGTGAATAGATTCAAATGGATGAACGGATAGATTAAAGATAGACAAGTTAGATAGATAGATCGATCAACGGATACCCGGATACGTTCATCTGCATGTTTTGATCTATCTCGCATGTACTTTATGTGCATGCATAGAAATAGATAGATAGATATCTAGATAGGCATACATAGGCAAATAGATGTCTAGATTCTGTGCAGGACTTCAAGGAAACGGCGCTGAGGTATATAGAGAATGTGTACCACATATGAATACATATATATCTATATATATATAGAGAGAGAGAATAGAAAGGAGAAGTCTTAAAGGAGAGAAGACTTCTCCCTTCTTATACCCGATAAAAGAGACAGAACGAAAGAAAAGAAGTATACACACTCTCTCTCTAAATATCTCACATACGTTTATGTGGAGTAGATCTATTTCTTTTCTTTCTATGTATGTCTAAATACTCTATTTCTGTTGCTCTCTGTCTATATATCTACACAGAGAGAGAGAGGGGAGTGTCTTCATAGGCTGGCTATCTTTCTCTCGCTCTCCTTCTCCCTACAGATATCATCTATACATGAGTATGGAGAAGCAGTGACGGAGTAACGATAATTCTTCTTGCTCTCTTCATCTTCTCTTCTCATCATGCCTTTGTTTCTTTCCTTCTTTCTTTCTTTGTTTATTTCTTTCTTCTTTTTACGTCAACAAGAGCGGGGTACCGCGTTGATCGGAGAGAAGTGTGAAGAAAGCCATTTCTCGCCCTTCCTCTTAGTTCTTCTTCTTCTTCCTCTTCTCTCTCTTCTTCTTCTCCTGCTCTCCCTGTGAGGATCTTAAGATTCGATCCGTCGAGGCCTCCCCCTCCCGCACGCACGCCCTTCGAATCTCTTCTGACCATCACAGCAGTCACCCCCCCCCCTCCTGCGGAAGAAGAAGAAGAAGAAATCCCTCCAAGTGTAGGAGATGCCAGAGCTAAGGGTGGCGTGGAAGGAAAGGAGTTTTGAAGTCGCAAGACTGTTTGCTAAGGACAGAAAAAGAAAAGAAGAGAAGAAAGGATAAGAAAAGAAGAAAGAAGAGAAAAACAATGAAGATGGGAGAAGAGAAGAGAGAGAAGAAAGAAATCGAAGTAGTAGGATCTCTGAGCATACGATGAGGTGTACATACACTGCATGAAAGCATCACATGCACTGCATGCAAGGGAGAAAAAACTCCAGTGAAAACCATTAAGAAAGTAAGAAAGTAGACTTTTCTTAAACAACTGGAGGGCTAAATTTCCTTGCTTTTTCCCGTCTGAAAGATGGAGAGAGAGAAGATAATCCAATGGAAAGCTACAGTGGGTAAAGAAAGAGCAAAGAAGAAGCGACTGGAAAAGGAAAGAGAAGAAGAGGAAAAGGAGTGTAGAATAGAAGACGAATGGATCTCCTAAAAGAAAAGAAAGAGAAGAGGAATGCAAAACAGACAGAAGAATACCAAGGAAGAGAAACTCCCCAGAAAAGAAGAAGAAGAAATAGATGAACTACCTTCCTCTCTTCTTTCTTTCTTTCTTTCTTTTTCTTTCTTTCTTTCTTTCTTTCGTGTTCTCCGTCTAGTAGATCTCTCTCTCTCTCTTTCTATTTTTCTGGAGATTTACCTGCGCGGTTTGGTTAAGATTGGCGAGGAGGTTCTGCTTCTTTTCCATTAGTCTTAGCCGTTCGTCTCTCACACTCCACGTCTGAGACCTTAAGCCATCTATAGAGGCAAACTGAATGGCCTTATCTTGATCTGCCTAAGAGAGAGAGAAAAGAGATCAAGAAAGAAAAGAGAGGAGCAAAGATGGAGAAAGACTAGGAAAGAAAGAAAGAGATCATTTCTTCATTGATACCTCTGTCTCTTGATCTGCGACGAGAGGACATGGAGAGGAGAGAAAAGCAGAAAAGCTCCCCTCCTCGTTCAAAGTGCATCTCTGCAAGGTAGATGGACTCCTGCGTCATCTACGCCTATATAGCTGCTATCTATACATGCTTTTTCGAGTACTGGCAAAGAGAGAGAGAGGGAATGAGAGAGTCTTTTCTTCAGAGTTCTTTTCCAAGTTTCTTATATTTGGTAGTCTTGTGTATGTGTGTGTTTGCGTGCGCTGCGATTAGAAGGTGTCTAACGATATGAAGAAAAAGAATGAAGAAGAAGAGGTATTGCCTTGTGTATGCTAGGAGGAGGTCGACGTGGTCGGCTGTACCTGTCTTAATCTTTCTTGGAGAAGCGCATTCTTCGACTGCGCGTCGGACTTCTCGCGTCTCATTCGATCTAACAGAACCTTCAAACAAAGAGATGAGAAAGAAAATGAAGAAAAAGAAAATGAAGATAAAGAAAGAAAGGAGATAGATACACGTACACAAAACATATTCCTTTATTTCTCTTATACTCGTCAGACCCGCGTATCTCGAAGTGTGTATGTCTATAGCATATGAATATCTATATACATAGAGATGCATGCCTACATGGAGATTCATACATCCATGTAGATAGGTGGGTAGTTTTATGCCTGCAGATTCCTATCTACAGAGACATAGACGTATATAGAGATACAGAGATAACATGGAGATTCATATGTACATACACACTCATGCCTCTACTATGTATGTGTATGTATATATAGAGTAAAGGGAAGAAAAACCTTGTGTCTCGACGACTACATAAGGAAGAAGAAGAAGAAGACTCACACACCCACACACATAGGCAGACGCCTAACTAGCTAACTCGCTAGCTAGCTAGCTGACTCAAGCAGTCTCTACATCGTTAATTTTTCCCTAAATAAAGACCTGCATGCCAAATGCAGATAGATAGACTTAGATCTCCTTACCTTAAGTTCAGCGATTTCTCTCTCTTCTTTCTGTAGAGATTCTCTTTCATTCTTCAACTGCGCTTGAGCTTGCCTACAGAATGGGCAGGATGGTGTACATACACCCGAGAAATGAAACACAAAATGAAGAGCAAAGCCGTAGTAAGATGCAGTCCTAATTGATACAACTCACAGTTATCTATCTATGCCTATCTATCTCTAATCTAGCTCTATTTTATCAGCCTATGTATCTAGCTTTTATGTCTATCTATCTATTTATCTATCTATCTATCTAAATCTGTATGTAAGGAAGAAGGAAGAGGAGAAGGAGAAAGAAAAGAATACACCTTATATCTTCAGTCGTATGATGTAGAGAGAATAAGAAAAGTAAGAAAGAATCTTGCCTTGCCATTCACGTCCTTGAGAGAGAAAAAGACATGAAAGAAAGAAAAAGCAGACAGACGAAGTCAGAACGAGGAAAGAGAAAGCTAGATACACAGGCACGTAAAGACACACACATGCAGATCAACACTCTGGTAAAAGACAGATACATAGATTAAAGATGGATTAAAGATAGATAGATAGATTAAAGATAGATTAAAGATGGATTAAAGATAGATAGATAGATTGAAGATAGATAGATAGATAGAGGCGTCTTTCTACGTCAACGTATCCTTTGGAGTCTACAGGATTCCCGTCCTTTGAAGAGGGAAGGAGACAAAGGTGAATAGTAGCTACTCATCCTTTTTCTCTGTCTACTCATTTTTATATTTTAGATTGATACGTGGAAGCTCTTGTGCTTTTCCTTACACCCCCATGCTCCTCTTGAAAGATGAAAGAAGTTTCGCAATGTCCCTGTCGTTTTAGATTCTCTCTCCTCTCTTACAAGAGCGAGATACATTTCTCGGTTCCTCAGTATAAGCCTGACATCTCTATCTATGTATACATGCATTGATAGGCTTCGTGATATGGACTGTTGTGCCTACCGACTTTCATTTTCTGTTCACCTCTGAGTCTTCTTCTTTCACTTATCTTCTTGATAGAGCTAAAGAGCAGCGACGCACATCCCTTCATATACATATAGATATGTATATGTGTATACGCAAGTGATCTTGTAATATTATTATATACGTCCTACCCAAGCTCGTCTGGGCTAGATCATCCCTTTTGTAAGGAGCTCTTTTCTCCTCGTCTTTCTTCCTCTTTTTCTACTCATCTCACTGGCGTCTCTCTTTCATGAGGTTTACGGAGATTCTCTTACTTCTCATAGAGCCGTCTCGTGTCAACTGTCTCTCTCTATGTAGCTCTCTTACTCTTTATGTGTGTAGTACATGTATAGATACATAGAAAGATACTGGCAGAGATAGATGTATCTCTACTCAGGTCTCTCTGTTGAGCCAGCTTCCTCTACTTCACTGCAAAGAAATTACCGCAACCTCCTCAGTGCACGTCACCCTTCAGTCGGGCGAGAGAAGAACACCTCTCGCTCTCTCTCTCTTTTTCTCTTTTTATGCAGATAGCCACTTCAGAAGGGGAGAGATAAATGCCAAGAGGAGAAGAGCAAAAGAAGCAAGCCTTCTGTTTAATCACGTCAGTGCTCTCTCTCTCTTTCTCCTTCCTGTCCTCTCCCTGTATAGCCTACGTTCCACGGAGCTGACGGGGGAGGTCACCTAAAGTGTCTTGTTCACTTGGGTCTACAAGATATTCTTCAAATCTGCAGAATGTTCTCTTCTCCATTTCTCTTCTCTTCTGTACACATGGGGCTCCTCTGTCTTGCCTCCAGAACCTCTTTTCTCTCCGTCTCCAAGCCATCTCTCTCTCTCTTTTTCTCTCTTTCTCCCTCCCTCTCTTTTTCTCCCTTTCTTTTTCTCTCTCCTCCTTCTTCACCTCTCTTTTTCTCTCTTTTTCTTTTCTTTCTTTCTGTCTCTCATCTCCTCATCTCGCCTTACCACGCACGATCTCTGCGTGCACAAGCGCGACGGGTGAGGCGGGAGGAGAACGACCGGACGACGACAGCCCGCAGGAACGGTCGCAGGGGCCGTTGTCTCCCGTGAGAATCGTCTTTCTCCTTTCTCAACTAAAGATTTCGTACCTAAAGACCTTTACTTTCCCCCAATTTCATTCCGGTCACAAATCTTCTTTCATTCAAAGACAGAGCCCCTTCAAGGAAGAGAATAGACAAGTTTGAAGGAGGAAAGAAAGACGGAAGGAAGGTTGCCATCTGAAAGACTAAGGTAGTCAGTTGTTGAGAGGCAAGCGAAGTGAGAGAAAAAGTAAGTGACTCTATGAATGATAGCTTGACTTCTGGATGTAGAAATATCGATTGATAGTCTGTCCTTTCTTCTCTCTTTCTCTGTCTGTCTGTCTGTCTGCTCGATTGATCGATCAGCGGCCGTGTGTGCTGCTGAGCGGTCGGGGGATCCCTTGGGTATTGTTGCCTACTACATAGAGTAGTCTTCCATGCCCTCGTCTTCAGTTTTTCTTGAAAGGTCATGGCTGCCCTCTCTTGGCAAGAGTAGAGGCAAAAATATTCTCTAAGGAATGAAAGGGGTGTTCTCTTCAAGAAGAAAAAGAAGAAGAAAGTAAAGCTCTTCCGCAACTTCTCCGCAAAATTCACACCCCCCGGCGTGGGGGCCTCCTGCCCTACCGTACGGCCTCGCCTGCCGTCTTCGTTCCCCTCTCTTCTTGTGCTTGGGTGAACGCCTTCTTCTCAAACTTCTCCTTTTCCTTTTTTTCTTTCTTCTCTTTTCTAGATCGATTCGCTTCTTTTGCTTTTCAAATGGGCTGTCTGCTCATGGACAAGAGTAGCCTCAGTCCTCTCTTTCTCGATGGATCGATAGATAGGAAGATGATGACGATAGATACACGCCCCCGTCGTGCATAACCCACCAGCATGACGACTCTCTACGAAGTTCTTCCCCGTTAAAGAAGAATAAGAAGAATACAGACTTCCAAGGCTCTCTCTCTCTCTTCTCTATTTTCTCATCTCTCGACTTTTTTCTTCCCTTCTTCTTTCTCTGTCTTCCACGTCTTTTCTTCTTTTTGGCTCTTCTCCCTCTTCCCTCTCTCCGTATTGTAGAATAGAATAGACATACGAACTTCTTGTCTCTTTCCCTCTCTCCTTCTCTTATTCCTTCACCTTCCGTTTGTTCCAGCCTACAGATAACGAGGGGTAGAAAAGGAATGAAGAAGAAGAAGGAGGTCGGGAGGTCTCGTGAGCTTTCCTGGCGAGTCTTCGTGTTGTATAGATAGAGCCTTACCCGCCTCAGCGAAAGAAGAAGAAGAAGAACGTTTTCACGCAGTGTACGCACAGATGCTTTTTATGGTCATTCCGTTGAAGCAAGATTCCTTCTCTCCTCTCCCCTGCTCCTTCTTCCGTGTCATTCTATCAATCTTCTTCCTCTTCTTTTCAATGTGATATTCTCTTCCCTTCTCTCTCGTCATCTATCTGTCTATCCTTATCTATCTATGTATATACATATCCATCTCTCGATATATGTATGTATATATCGATATCATATTCTTTCTTCTTATGTCGCATAGCCTTTTCATTACACCTCATAAGGTGTTCATGACCACTCGGGTGTATATACACTCCTCTCGATTGCACATCAGTTCTTCTCTTCTCTTTCTTTCTCCCGTAACACTCTGAAGAGAAGTTTCTTCTTCATCACAAATCACATTTCTTTCTCTCTCTCTTCTTCTTTCTTCTCTCGTTCATTCTCTCTTCATCTTTATCTCCTCCCTCTCCTGCTCTACTCAACTTCTTTCTCTCCTCTTTTCTTCTCCTTTTTCGTCATTTCTCTCCTCTCTCTTCTTCTTCTTACTCCCCCTTTTCCTTTCTCCTTCCCTCTCTGCTTTTCGTTTTCCTTCTTTTCTTCTTTCTCTTCTTCTCTTCTCTCCTTTCTCTTCTTGTCTCCTTCCTTCTTGTCTATCGTCACGATGGCTCAGGTTTCTTCGCAATTCCGATATGAGGGGGACTGTGAAGGGAAAGCTCTTCTTTCGAAATCCTCGCCTTTCATAGAAGAGGCAAAATCTTCTTCCTCCTCTTCTTCTTCTTTTCATTATAAGGAATCTTCTCTTTCTTCTCAAGAAGATTTCTCTCGCTTACATGGAGTGTCAAGTAGCCAGAAGCACTGCCGTGAAGAAGAAGAAGAGGAGCAAGAAAGGATTCTAGAGCATCATCCTAGCTTGAAAGCATCGTCTTCTTATCAACGTTCTTCTCTCCATTCTCCTCAACAAGATCAAATCTCTTCTTCTTCTTCGTCGACTTTGAAGGGTCGAGTCTTCTCTTCAGGTGTTTCTCTACCAGGAAAGAGACTCCTGTCTACTTCTTTCTCTTCTTCCCCCCCTCGGTCTCCTTCTTCTTCTTCGGCAGCCTTTAATCTCCCCCCTCTCTCTTCCTCCTCTTCTTCTACAGGTTTCTATAGAACGCCTTCAGAGACCATCGAGATGATCCGCACAGGACAGAAGAACCTTTACTATACACAAATCCCGAATATCCTAGAGGATGAAGAGGAAGATGAAGAGAGAGGAGGAAGAAGAGGAGGAGGAGCTGGATGTGTTGGTGCATGTGTGGGAGATCAAGAGTATTTTCAGCTAGTAGCTGTTCAAGTCGCAAGTAAGTGAGAAGACTCCTTATCAACAGAAACTTCTTTCGCTTCTTTCCATCCTCTCATGTCGCTTCGGTAGATCTTTCTGAGGAATTCCTTAGCTCATAGGTCGCTGAAGCGCAGACTCCCTCTCTTGGGGGTGGAGAGTGAGAGAGACAGGGGAGATAGAAAGAAAGAAAGAATGTCTATACGATATCTCTCTCTGTGGCTATACAGATAGAGACACCTCGGGGGATGTCTCTCTCTCTATGGATGGATCTTGCTTGATACAGACGAGAGAAAGAAGAACGACGTCTCCAATCTATCAATTTCTACCCATGGGCGGTATAAAGATATACACCTATATATGTATATATATAGACCCATATATATATCTGTATCTATCTATATATATAAATATATATGCGTGTAGGCATGAAGGGAGAGAGAGATGTATTCTTCTGTATATAGGAACGTGCGGACAAGAAACTGTCTACATCTCTCTATTTACCTTCTAAACGTCTTCATACACATGTAGATACTTCTTTTCTCTCTTTCTCCGTAGATCTCCAAAAAGCAAGTCTCTACATGATCGATGTATACCGACGTGTCTATCTATCTTTAATCCATCTATCTATCTTTAATCTATCTATCTTTAATCTATTCATCTATCCATCGTTAATCTATTCATCTATCTATCTTTGATCTATCTATCTATCTATCTTTAATCTATCTATCTATCTTTAATTTATCTGTCGTTAATCTATTCACCTATCT
>NW_027155467.1:1345-1501 GCF_002600585.1 Cystoisospora suis | reverse complement strand
TTAATCTATTCATCTATCTATCTTTAATCTATCTATCTATCTATCTTTAATCTATTCATCTATCTATCTTTAATCTATTCATCTATCTATCTTTAATCTATTCATCTATCTATCTTTAATCTATTCATCTATATATCTTTAATCTATATATCTTTA
>NW_027155467.1:0-795 GCF_002600585.1 Cystoisospora suis | reverse complement strand
TTCATGAATCTATCTTTAATCTACCTATCCTTCATCTATCTATCTTTAATCTATTCATCTATCTATATTTATTCTATCTCTCTATGTATCTTTAATCTATCTATCTATCTTTAATCTATCTTGCCTGTATATCTCTCTGTCTATCTACAATGTGAGTTACGTAGATCGCATCTTCGACAGATTTCTGGAGAGCCTCTTTTCTCTCCTCCCTCCTTTCTCCCCTCTTTCTTTCTTTTGTCCTCTCTGTGTGTGTGGTGTATGTATATCATTCATCCATTTCTTCATTCGTCCTTGTTCTTTTCTATTTCTTGCTATGTTTGCTGATGGTGTATAGAACGTCTCCACGATCTTCCCTCCCATCTACGCGATAGCGCGCATGCAGTTCAAGAGAAGACCGAGCTCGCCAGATCAAGTCTGGTAAAACGCCTAGGGGGTGAAGCTGTTCTCTTTCTCTTCAATTCTCTTGTTGGTATGTCTAAGCAGGAAAGATACACGCCTTTCTTCTTCTCTCTTCTCCATATGAAGATCCATACACACGATATCTAGCTCTCTCTTCTCTTCTTCTTCTTCTCTGCTCTCTTTCTCTTATTCATCTCCTCTTTCTCAGATTCCTTTTGACTCGTCTTTGCATTCTCCGTTCTTCTTCCTCTCCCTCCTGTCTGGCGTTCTCATTTCTTCTTCTTCTTCTTTTCCTTTCTATCTGAGAATAGCCATCAGGAAGAAATCTTTCTCCATTTGCTTTAGCTTCCTTCAATCACTAGATCGTAATCTATCTTTTCTGTCTTTCCTCTCATT
>NW_027155466.1:660-12744 GCF_002600585.1 Cystoisospora suis | reverse complement strand
AGCGCCCCTTTCTCTTCCGTCAACCTCCCAAGCGCGTCAGCTTTATCCCTCGTCTCCCAACAACATTATTACACCAAGGGTCGGAAAACGAGAGAGAAGACCTGCCAGCTCCTCCTGCAGAGCGTAGAGCTGGAGGGAGAGCGGGTCACGGCACTCACGGGCACTGGGGCACCGAGAAGTTTCATCCGCCCAGAAGTGGCTCGAAGAACGAGGATCGAGAGCAAGCCCCTGCTCCACCCGTACTCATTCTCAGGGATAGCAGGGCCCGCCTTGCAGGCGACACGTTGGATCCCAAGGGCTACCATCGAGATAGGAGGATGGAAGGGGCACCATCACCTACTAGTAGCCGACCTAGGACAAGACCTCATCCTAGAAGTGGATTTTTGGCGACATGCCCGCCTCACCTGGAACAGCCGGACGGGCATATTCACCCAAGCAAAGGGTAGGGTCGGCAAGACCACTCCCAAGGGCGACTCCTGGACCAGGAGATTGAACGATCTGGCGCCAGGACCAAGCACGGATAAGAAGCTAGCAGCAGAGGTCGGACGACAGCTCACCTGGGAAAGAGGTGAGCCAACCGCGCGGAAAGCTCGACAGCAGGCGTTTCGCCAGAAAGAAGGCTAAATTCACGGTGGAGAACACCGACGAGGCCAAGTTGGCCGAAGCTCAAGCTGACAGCGCCCACCCATCGGACAGGGGGGCGAGGGACCCGGACGCGGGCCCCCGGGCGAAACAGGAGCAGGGATCCCGGAAAAAGGCGGGTCCCGAGAAATCAGAACGTAGTAAAAAGGAAGACGAACCCTTCCGAGTAGAGAAAGCGGACGGTTCGGAGGTTCCATCGGCTCCTGCCCCAAAGCCCCGCAGGAAGCCGGAGAGCGGGAGAGAGCAAGAAGGTGAGAAGGCAGAAGCCAAGGTGTGCTCTATGGTGCAATTTCGCTCCTGGGTGAAGAGAGGACAGGTAGAGGTCATTTATAATCGGGCCGCGGCATAGGAGTCACCCCGCAACTCAGCGACAGCCGCACCTGGCACGGGCGGCCGAGGTCCAAAAACTAGCGGATCTCGGCTACAACAGCACTCACGAGATGGGCACAAGGTCCAATAGACAACTTACACAATTTTAGGAAATACTAGCACCCCGCAGGCAGGCGAAAAAGTTTTGAAAATGAAAACGCACAGCGCCCGTGAGCAATCGGACAACCCGCGCGGCCACACAGCGCGACTCTCAGGCCACGGGAAAAAAGATCGGACCTCGGCGAAAACGACACGCAGAGAGCCCGTTCCACTGTTAACAAACTCACTAGACAGTTTTAGGAACTTTTAAAACCCCGCACTTGGCCGGCGTACAGAAAAAGAAGTTTAGCGACCCGCGCGAACGCCGGGTAACCAGGCAGCGGCAGCTGTAGGGCAAGGGTCAGCACCTGACCGTCCGCCCAGAAGATAGGGAATTATACGGCTCCTAGAGGAACCTAAATAACAAAAACACAAACCAACCGAACACCCAGAATTAAGCTACAAAGAGGAAACGATCACGGGGTCACCCAGAAGAGAAGCATAGAGAGCAGCCAAGCGAACGTGTGACCGGAAAAGACCAGGGATCCCCTCAGGGACGGCCGCAGCGTCCTAGAAGGCACGGCCGGCGGAGGCGCACGAGTCGGAGGGAGGGTTCGAGACGGGCGGCAAGCCTACCGGCCGACGACTCGCTGGGTCGGCGAGCCTCCGACAGTTAGGCAAGCTCCTCGCCATACATTCAGACTCTCAGGTGCCAGGGAGTCCCACGGGGCCCTGTGAGCCCCGGCCGCCAAGGCCCGTACGTTTCCGGAGCACGGGCCTTGCCGGGCGAAGGATAACGAAGGACGAAGCCCAGGGCAGGGTCCGCAGAGGTAGGGGTAGGATGGGGGACGAAGAACACAAAGGACTGAGAGACGTCACGCCCTCGGGACCCCACCGACGCTTTCGGATCGTACCCTCAGCTCGCACTTCATTACAGTTCCCCGTCCCTTACTTCACAACACGCAAACGGGGTCGTGCGCTTCCTTTCCCCCAACAGACTCTCGGACTTTCGAAGGACCCCCCAGAGGTTTCTTTCTTCGCACCCCCTTCTTCTTCCATCCTTCCCTAGAAGGCGTCAGTTCTACTGGTTTCTTCGTGCAGCGCCGCGTTCCCCTCCTTTGGTCGTGTAGGCGATGCGTCGGCGATGTGCTGGGGATGCTCAGCGACCGCGCGCGGAAGGTTTTTCTTCTCCGGGGTCCTAAATGCTCCGGTATGGCCTTGCCGGTCCTGGCTTGCGATCGTTGGCCCTAGGAGAGCGTGATCTGGCGGTTGTAGGCTGCTGGAGGACCTTCCTACCCTTCCTGTCGCCATCTGAACTTTTGCGCTTGATGTGCGTCAATCTCCTGGTCTTGCCTTCAGTCTTCCGGCTTTGGTGCTTTGCCAATAGAGAGCCCTTGGGCCCCAGAATTGATTATTACTGCGGCGGGTTGCGCGGCTTCCTGCCTTTTTCGCTGCAGCGTTACGTAACTTGGGTTCCGGCAGGTTATAGAGGTCCGCCCTAACTCTGTACAGTCTATGATCGCCATTCCGCTAAAAATAGGCCACTAGTTCATGGCGATCGGGGCCGGATTGCAAAATCCTGACACGTGCTAAGTGATTTCTGTGTCAGTACGGGTATAAAGAAATTATACAGCACTCCGTACTACCCTAAGAGCAACTCGATCATCGAGAGCTTCATGAGGACTCTCTGAAAGGCGTTGCCGGCTTTGGTAAATGAGGAGGGCAACAACGGGGATAGTTACTTGTCGGCGTTCGCGCATAATTCTACCCCGCACATGGTTACAGGGTTTTCGCCGCTCTTCTTGACCCACGGACGGAAAGCGATTTTGCCAGTGCAACGGCATCTGGATGAATTTCGCTTGAACCCAACGTCCAAGTTTTGGTTACACCATCTGTGGCGTGCTCGGGTTGATACCCACGGAGCACAGATGCGAGAAGAACTTCGGCGAAGCAAGTTGCTTAACGAGGATAATTCCAGGATCCCAGTGGGGACAGTCGTAGCTATCAGTTTATCGCCTCGGGATAAAGCGAATTATCCCGCGAAGTTCACTCCAAGACACGCGGGGCATGGATGATTACGGAAAGTTACTCGAACGAGCGGCAAGAGGTCCGTAGCATGTACTGGTTCGCGGCGTAATACAGACTGTCGTGCCGGGAAGATGGCGCACCTGCTAGGCCTGAGGGGAGTGTACACAAGTTCCCCGTGAAGGTGGCCTCCTGGTACGGCGAGATAATTGTCTATCTCCAAGTTGAAAGACTATTCGTTCTGTCGAAGCAGTGCCAGGGTTACTTACGTCTCAGAGAAGAGCCCAGCGGTGCACTCTTGTGGAGGTCAGTGATTACCGGCAGCGTGCGCGGAGCTCCGAACGTCCCAGCGACACGGACCGGCGACTCTGTGTTTACATTTACTTCTCTTCAGTAAAAGTGCTTGTATAGTGTAACGTCGCAACGAAGAAGGTGCTTTCCCGATCCGAGGCACTGCGGACCCTCGATATTTTGTCCCTCCCGCTGTTGTTCCAGCGGGCGCCCCGACCTGCGTAGTGCGGGGGCACGAAGCTGCCCAGAGACGGGAGAACTAGAGAGGTTACGCGTACAGGGCATCTGATTTGGTGAATGCCTCGGTGTGGCTGCTAAAATCTAGGAGAGGCATTCGAGTACCAATCACGATGCGCCTCCGAGGTGGCTGCTCTGGGTATTCTAGGCCGGAGGATTACTCCCCGCCGGAACGGAATTTGCGTACGTCTGCTGCCCAATGTGTCGAGGACACCCGCACAAGGCATCTTCCCCGCCGTAAAGCTGCCGGTGGTCACTCCGTGTCCAACTTGTGTAGGCGGCACGGTGGTGCTGCATGTGCTTCATTGTCACTTCGAGTCATCCCCCGAAGAAACAGATGTTGCTGAGCAGTATGTCTCGCACCCCAGTACGCTGTCCGAGTCTGGCGGACATTGCATGAGTGCGTAAACTCCCCAAACCGGACTGGTTTCCTTTTCTTTTTTGCGGCGGCGTGTGGACCGGCTTCCTGTCCGTTCAACGGAGCAAGAGCTGACTGTGACTCTATTCTGCCCTTTTTTTTTCCCCTGTTGCTTTTTTGCTTTTTCGCTCGTGCGTCCTAGCTGATGGTGCTAGCGGGGTTCAAAGCTGCGGTAGTTATCCAGCTCTTCCTGTGTGCTGTGCTACAGTTTTGTACGGCTTCAGGCGCAATGGAAAACTCAAACGAGAAACTCAGTGAGTCTCCCGTCTCACTTGATACTGCCCTTCTCAATGCGACCGTCTGGCCGGGTGTTACTTCAGTCCGTTTTTAGTTGTGGCAAACTGCCGCTTCTCTGTACCCAGCTGAGATTGAAGACGTGGACATTGGGCACCGGCTTGTCTGAGGGCTTCCCTTGTAGGTCCTGAGCGACTGCTAGGAACCCACTTAAGGCTGTGCGGACTCCTGAGTGGGAAACTGGTTGTGAAGGTGTGTGGACGAACATATGCAGGCGAACTGACGAAAAGCTTGCCGCGGTGGAAGCTAGAGCGCCACTTCCCCTATACGTCAGCTCAGGACACGAGAATCGATGAGGAGCTGCAGGTGCTCGAGAAACGCGCTGAGGAGTTCAAGCGCAACTACAGAGGTCGTCTTAACGAGCATCTGGCAGATGCGGTTGTCGAGTTCGAGGAACTTTCCGAGGCGTTGGACCAGAGCAGCTGCTATCTGACTTTGGTCGAATCTGTGAAAAAGACCGACCCAGAAGTCGTGAAAAGAAAGAGTGCTGTGGACGCAGTGCAGTCGAAGTAAGTATTTAGTCAGTGCCGTCCCGGGTTTTCCAGACTGGCTGTAGGCAAGAATGGGGCTAGACCAGCCACTCTGCGTATAATCAGGCCTTGGCGACGCGTGCAGCTTCTGGTAAGGTCAGTCATCAGGGAAGCCGTGGCGCTGCCTTTTTCCACGTGCTGGTTTTGCAACAGGATTGCTGCGGACAATCTCACTTTTTTCCAGTTGGAGCTTGCGGCACTCGATGAGGCCGTGCTCAAAAAACAGCTTGAGGAAAGTGAGCGGCTGCGCCACTACAAGCCTTATATCGACAAAGTCCGGAAAACGAGACCTCATGTTCTGAATGAAGATGTCGAAAGAGCGCTCAATGTCCGAGCACCCTGGTCTTCTTCTGATCCAGTTGTGGAATATTATGGACAGCAGCTGAGCCGGGCAAAATTCCGACTGGATGGAGACTCCGAAGAGATGAACCTTGAGGTTTTACTTTCGAACCTGATGAGTTCCGACCCTGCCTTACGGCGCGCTGCACTGAAAGCTTTGAACAGGTAACATTGCGGCTCTTGGACGGGCACCAACAAGGGGTATGCCACGAGAGAGGTGCAACCGTGATCCAACAGACAGTCTGGCAAGCATGTCACTGCTCCGCAGACGTTTCAAGTCAGCGGGGCCGCGTGTTTGAGTGGTGTGCTTGTGGCGGGTCTCAGCGGCCTAGAGTCGAAAGCCATCACCCGTTTCGCGTCACTTTCGCTCAACGTGGTCGCGGGCAGTTGGCATATCGAGATGATGGAGAGGGGATATCTGGTGAGACCATCGCCAAGTTTGTGAGGGTTATTTCCGCTGTCCCGAGTGCGCAATGCGGTAGCGAGCCATCTCTCCGCCAATCTGAGAAGGTACTTGAGTGTACTCGCGTCGTGCAAGCCCCACATCGGGGGGAAGCGTTCTTGCATTTGCTTATTTTGTCCCTTGCTTGGCATCTCAGACTTTGAGGTCACGCCGAAATTTGAGCAATGACGTCTCTGACGAAGTCGTGACGGTCTTGCTCGAGGCTGTTCGCACGACGGGTGTGGAACTGAGCAAGAGATATTACCGTCTGAAGAAGAAGATTTTGAAAGCTGTCTCTGGGCTACAGGTAACGTTAGGGTAGCGGACACCGCTAGCTGCACAGGTGTCTTGACGCCAAGAGAACCGGTTTTTTTGTGGACCCGGCGACATGTGTGGTCGTAGGAATTTTCCTGGGCAGACCGCAACGCGCCTCTCGGCCTCCCTACAGATGACCGGCTCTATTCCTGGGATGAAGCCCAGCAAATTGTCAAGGATGGGTATAAAAAGTTTTCTCCGCGCATGGCAGATATGTTTGTGACAATGGTAAAGGAGGAGCGAATCGATATGCCAGCGGTCGATGGAAAAGATTCAGGAGCGTTTTGCCATGGCTGCACAACGAAAACTGGGCCCTTTCAGCTAAATAACTACACCGGCAATCGGAGGGACATTGAAACACTTGCACACGAGTCGGGTGAGTCAGACAATACACACTTCATGCTTGGCAGGAATTGGTTCAAGTATTGCAAAGGTCATCCGCGCCTGTTTCGGTGTAAATGTGAGCCCAGTTATGTGGAGAGGAGTCACCCAGTCTTCCTTGCCTCCGTTGTCTCCCCAGGTCATGGCTGTCACAATATGCTGGCGTACAAGCAGGGCTACCTGCAGTATCATCCTCCGTTGACGCTCGCCGAGACTGCAAGTATTTTCGGTGAAATGATCGTTTTTCGCGACTTGCTGGAGAAGTGTAGGAGTGAGAAAGAGCGCCTGTCAATGCTAATGAGCAAGCTGGACTCGATAATAAATTCCGTCACTCGCCAATGCTCGTTCGACTATTTCGAGGTCCGCGCAATCGCTTTCGGCATCCTGGCTGCGTATTTCGGTCCAGTCTTTTCTGCTATACATCGTGAAGCACAGTTTGTCAGCGGAGTCAGCTGTCCCATATGCTGGATGGCGAAGAGGGCAGGAGTGTGTGCGGCTTTGTCTGAACAGCGGCCACGCGCGCACTCGACAACCTGTGTCGGGATTTTGAGGCGCTTCCATTGTGTGTCATGTCGTACTAGTTCGTACCGACTGTCCATATCGATGAATTCCTCCTCACATTTTCTCCCCGTGTTTCTTTTTTCCAGGAACTTGTTCACACAGCCCGGGCGAAAGGGGTGGTGGGAGATGAAGAGTTCCCGAAGCTCTGGATGCAAGCCACCGTGTAAGGCAGTGAAAGCACAGTAAGCATAACGGAGCGTTTTCTGGCTCCTCTGCACGGCCTTCGCCGAGTGAGCCTTGCATGATGTTCACTGTGGGTCCGTTTCGTGCGGCTGCCGCTGCAGAGCGTACTACGGCGAAGAGGGAGAGGTTTTCGACAAGTATGAGGACATGGAGAACCTGTGGAGTTACGTCAGTCATTTCCATGCCGTGCCATTTTATGTCTACGCGTACGCTTTCGCGGACCTCCTCGTGGGCTCGCTATACAACGCATATAAGACGCATCCCCAAGGGTTCGAAGAGAAGCTGTTGGGACTGTTGGCTGGCGGGTCGACGAAGGACTTCGTCACTGCCTTGAAGCCGTTCGGGCTCGACCCGTCCAGCCCTGAGTTCTGGACAGATGCTCTCACCTCCCATCTCGGTAAGAGTGACTCTGCGCGCAAACTTTTGCCGGATACACTAGGCAGTCCGGGCGAAACCGTCCCAGGAATAATCTTGGTCTTTTTATCCTTCGCCGAATGTTCTCAGGCGCCATGCTGGGAGAAGCGGAGGCGGCAGCTAGAAAGTGCGGATATCTGTGAAAGACGGAGCAAGCGCACTGGTGGCACGTTGGGTCTGAGTCAGGAAAGAAATTGTTTGGTGAGGTACTGGCGTTAGCTCATCGTGTCTAAGTGTTCTGTCGGGGAACCGGAAGGTTACGTTGATACGACACTCATTTTCATGGCTGATATCACACTGACGGGTGTTGCCCTGTGACCCTTTTCCATGGCGGTCAATAATTGTCAGGTATCTCTAGCGCCAGAGCGAATCTAAGAATCGTCCCTAGTGCCTGTAAGCCTCCGCGCGGTCCTGACCCCTCGTACCTCTCCGCGGCTCGTGACCGGAGGGGGTCAGGGACTGCGGAGAGGAAGGGGAAGACGCGGAAAAATTGGTGTGCAGGCTGCCACGAGACGTGATTTCTAGCGAGTGCACGTTCTGTCTTCACCTGCCCTCCCACCCCGGAGTATGTCAATTTTGCTTCGAGCCGCCATTGCTGCCGATGTTGCTTCAGTTCGTGACGCTGTTCCACCTTGCGAACACTCAGCGTATGCTGACCAATGGGAGACCCGGAAAGATGTGACCTTTCGGGTGGCGCAATGTCCATCAAAGACAGCGTGCAGGTAGCTCCCGGTAGTTGGCAGGGGTCGCCGCGTACTCAGCGGGAATTCGCGTACGGTCACGCCGCGGTGTGACCACACCCGACCGGAGAGGCCGGTCCGGGGCTTTTTTGGATGGGTTGGTCCGCCTCCGGATGAGCCAGAACAGCATATCTGAGTTGGGACAGAGAATCTAGAAACCGAGACATAAACATCAGTGAAGTCTCAGCGAGCGAATTGGCTCACGCACGCCGCGCTTTTTATCAGTGCTTGCGTCGCCCGTCTTTCCGGACAAACCTCTGCTGCAGAAAGTTCGCATGTTTCAATCCTGAGCTCCGCGGCTCCATCAACACTGCCCGGAGGAAATCCGGGGCATCTGAACAGGTCGTACATTATGGGGCGTTGTCCGAAGGGGAAGTAGGGCGATGGCGCAAGGGTGCACGGGAGATGCCTCCAGCGACAAAACTGAGTAAAAGGGCAGCGACACAGTGACCAGTAACTGTCATTGGTGATCAGAACAAAGCAGGGATCCGAAGCGCTGCGGATCATATGCCGGGACCACCCGCGGTCCTGCAAGGGCTGCGCGGAGTGTTCGAGAAAAAGGCGGTGGGTGAACCGCTGCAACACGTGAATCAGAACTTCGCGACACCTCTACAGTTCCGGTTTCTTTTTTCGAGGTCAGCGGGTACAGAAGCGCTTGCGGAATTGCTTAATTCTCAGGGGCTCGTCGCGTTGTAGGACGGCATCAACAAGCGCGATCGTTCTCTCCAGGTAGCTAGTGACGGTTGTATTTCCACTAAGGCATGCCAGGGTGGTTATGCGCAGTTTCGAAGGCCGAGGTCGCGTGCGGCTCTTACATTTCCAGTATGTCTGAAGTCGTCCTGACATCGTCGTCTTCACGGCTGTTGTTTGGCACCCTCGCCATTTCCTTATCCATTTCCACCCCGAGCGCAGCCAGGCCTGCAACAAAGGCTACTATAGTCAAGTGGACGCCAGGCTGGGGTGCTAGCTTACCGAGATCCGTGTCATGATATATAGGGTACTCGCGGATGTTTCCAGTCAGTTCATTCCATAGGCGTAGATTGCTGCATGTTTCTGGGCAACTCGGGGCAATGGAGGAGTACGGAGGCAAACCTTGGCAAAGATATACCTTTTTCCTTTGAGAGGGCAGGGCGGTGGCAAACTGTATGCGCCACAGGTCACATTGCTCTTGCAGGCTGAGTCCACCTCACACTTACGCGAAGGTACAAGCATTCGTTTCCTTCTGCATTCATTTGTCGCCGCGTGGGCGAATCTGCAGATGGCATGATTAGTAGCAATTTACCATCTGCGATACGTGAAGCACACACGTTGAGTGGTCTTTCCTTTTCGGGGAGGAGGGTGCTGCAAGTTCTCCCTCCAGGAGGCGGCTCTGTGGTGGGGACGGGCAGCACGAAGATACGGGAGGCAGGAAGGTGTACGCTCGGTGTGTTGCCCGTGGCCGGAGGCCGTGAGAGGCTCCGTGTGCGTTACTGGGTGACGGAGGGTGGTCGTCGGCAGACCGAACTTCAACAGCTTTTTCCGGCACTACCAGAATGCGCCGTTGCCGCTCTTGACTGACGACCTGCGTATGTCGCTTTGCCACGTCTTGTTTGTGCAAAAGGTTGAAGTGTGTCGAGATTTGATTGATTCTCTCCACCAGCTCCTGTTCCCGTTCATCCCACTTGTAGCTTCTCACGAGCCTCCGGCCCCTGACGAGTGGTGGTAGAGCAGTGGGTCTCTCCATCACACAAGGTGGCTGTTTTGGATGGCATCAGGTCGCGCGGCGCGTCCAAGTAGACAACCTCGGTGTGGGCGACTCTAGCCCGGCATGGCGGAACCGTGCGTGTGTGTACCTACACTCCAGCCAGTGAGCCGCTCAGGCATACGGCAGCGTGTTTCTCCGACTCCCGGCTTTTAGGCAGATGGAGTGGGCGTGTCGTTCACGAACGGCGAGGCAACAGCGTGATCCTTCTGAGACATAAACCCGTGGAACTGTACCGCTTGACAAACGTGTGCTCCACCCGCTTGGGACACAGGCTCGTCTCCGAGGAGGAAGGTGGTTCGGAGACAGAGGTGTGTGTTCAGCCGCTGGCAATCCTTCCGGAGCCGGGTGCCGCGGTACGACGGACGACATCGGGGAGGAGGAAAAGAGACGCGACTTTCCTGCTGCGGTGCGTTCGGCGGTAGCTGTAGGCTGAAAGGACGGAAAAACGGACGGGAGCGACATTTCACTAGTGAAACTCGCGTAGTCGGAAAGGGAGAAGAAGAAGACGAGTTGCGGTACAGACCATTCCAACAACGGCCTCCCTCTTTCCGAGTGTTATCTTCTTCCCTCCCGACGTCCTACTCCACACTTTCCCCGTGAATCTCTGCAAGGTCCTCGTCCCCGGTAGTTACCGCGCCTGTAAAGGTTGCCGCCTAAACGAAATTCTATTCTCGAAGGCACGACATGTACCACTGTTAACGAAGGAGACGCGCCGTAGTCGGCTCACCAGCGGTCCCTCACGACACGGCACTCGGTAGGTGGTGCGGCACTCACAACCGGCACGGCATCCAGGGCAGCGCGGAGTCGCGTCAAGGGCGTTACGCTGCCTCTAACGGCCGTTGGTGTATCTTAGAGAAGCGGTTCTGTTCAGGGTTACCCACAGCTGCGCGACAGGCCCTGGCTGGCACAACACACACTCCGGACCACGCTCATGGGTGCGCCGACAAAGAGCGCCCACGGGCCGCAAGCGGCGGCCCGCAGCATAACACATTACATGTAAGGTGGTGGCAACACTTAGGAGCAAAAACGTAGTTCTGTTCGTTCCCCCCCGGTAGCCGGGCGGATCGCGCGCCGTCCTTCACGTCCTAACACACCCGGGGCCCTAGCCGCCCTAAACACGCCGGAGCCTACGCGGCTCGTATGTAACAACACAGGCCGCAAGCCGGATGCGAGGAGGCGCATCGACGGCGCTACGTGTCCTGCCGCGGGCCTGTTCACTGAGCGGCAGCACCCGCTCCGTGCCCGTACTAAGGGGGAACTGGTACTTGTGATCTAAGAACACAGGTTTGACTGCCACATGTTCCAGATTGCTCTCTGATGCCTCTGAGATGTTTTTTGTTTTTGCTGTGAGCGAGCCATCTCAAAAACGAGGCCACGGTAAATGAGGACCTCGATTTAGGACATATTGGCGGTACCGGCTGGGAACGAGTAAATCCGCGGACGGTTTCTTCCGTCCAGTGAACCAGCTCACTTAAGGTTTACAGCCGCACTATGAGCACGGTTAATCCGTCTATTCGTCGGCGACGAAAGGTGTCGAAAGGACGGTTGGTCTCGCCGCCAAAAAGACGCTGCACGCCACCTTGTTGTGCGTCGGCGCCTAGCATCCTGGCCGCGACAAGAACACCTGCCAGGATGGAATGTTCGATGATGGTGGACGAAGACATGCCGCAGCGACGGGTGACGTCGTCCCTTGGGACAATCCGGAAATTATACCCTGGAGGAGATACGCCTACAGAAATCGCTGGAGCACAGCTGCTACCACCCTCGAGATTCAACGAAGACAGGCCGATGGCCTGGGTCACGCAGATGAGTATTACTTGGAGGCGGCAGAAGTGACACCTGGGAAAGAACTCCGCACGGCGATGGCGAGATGCGAACCAGAAATGATGCAATGGTTTTCCCACTCCCTCGATCCAAGTACCCGGCCACGCACCTGGGCGGAGTTAAAGCAACGAGTCTTGGAACACTCCAATCCTACGGCATTTTTGGATGCAGAGAAAAGACTTAAGAACGTAAAGCAGACCGGATCAGTTACCGACTACCTCAAGACCTTCAATCGAGTCTCGGCAGAGTGCTACACTGTCACGGTTCCCCTATTGGAGCCCTCCTCGTCTGAGTCT
>NW_027155466.1:278-559 GCF_002600585.1 Cystoisospora suis | reverse complement strand
TGGAAAGGTAAAGAGGTCAGGCGACCGTGGCTGTGGTGGAGATACAGAGTACCACGGATCACTGCCGCTAAGGTAGTCTATTTGTGCCCCGAACCAAAGAAAAACGGAAAAGGTCTTCTCCACGTTCAACTCCACTAACTGACTCTTTGAAACGCACTCAGTCTGACACTCTCACAACTCTCCTCTCTTCCATACCCTCCTGAGTCCCTTTGTCCGTGAGGGGGACTCTCTCTTCCTAGTGTCGAGGTTATCCCACTCCTCGGCCAAGTAAATAAAGGCAC
>NW_027155466.1:0-216 GCF_002600585.1 Cystoisospora suis | reverse complement strand
CACACGTCGCTTAGTCCGAAGATTTCACCGACGGCACTGAAAACCTCACACGTCAACGACTGACATATTCCCCAATCTCGATCCTTCTAACTCAAACAAAGGAGCAACTCCATTCACAGGGATGGTGGGCTCGAGGGACGAACCTCGGTCCTTCTTGCGCTCTACACTCCAGACTTAACTCGATAGAAAAAAATCCCCCCAACGCCTGGAGATTCG
>NW_027155465.1:8777-9157 GCF_002600585.1 Cystoisospora suis | reverse complement strand
CATGAAGTACTGCAAGCTGGTGGGACCTCGTGCTGGTGTCAACGCGCGAGGCCACGGGCTCCGGGAGCGGAAGCTCGTCCCGCGCTGAGAAGGGCCGTTCACTGTGCTCAAGCGTGCCAAGGACCTCTTGTATGTAGTGGCTTTTCCGGCGGCAATGTGCGTGCATCGAGCAGTGAATATAGGTTTTCTGCGGAAATGTGAGGTATCGCCGCGTTATCCGGGCGTACTGCCTTCGGTCGATGAAGCGCCCCCCAGCCGAGGCCTCGCAGAACGGCACCGCCCCAAGTGTTGAAGTCGCCGATGGGACGAGGCGGGTATGCACCCGTACTGCATCAAAGCGATGCTCGAATGTCGGATGCGGAAGAAGCGCGACGGGACAT
>NW_027155465.1:0-8483 GCF_002600585.1 Cystoisospora suis | reverse complement strand
GATCAGGAGTCAAGTCTGCCGTTCTGAGCTCGTCCGAGAAAGATTGGACAGCTCGTCGGGAATCTTGTGTGTACTATTACTATTTCACTTCCCGAGCAGTACCGTTTCTCAACCTGCGAAGGGTGCTTCCCCGACTACAGGACACAAGAAACTGGAAACCTTACAGAGAAACAATACTACCTGAACGTGCTGATCTTCCTGAAGGCGACAGCTCAGAACCCGTCTCTAAAGTGTTGGCGATCTTAAGTCTTTTCATGTATAGTTAGTCACCCCAAGAGGAACTCACGAAATCTCTCGTGTCAGTTGCAGCCGGGACTTGTGCTGACGGCCTCTACTGACCAGCTGGTAGTGTCATCGCCGGTGCAGAGGCAACAGTTCGGGAAGCACCAGCCTACGACGATGCTCTGTCAAAATAAAACACCCTAAAGGGAGCTGATTTGACGACCCTTTCTGGTTCCCGTGTGACGGCCACGACGGCTTGCCAGGAACTATGAAGCCAGGAGTTTTACAAGGACATTAACATCGCAGTACAGGACGGCTTGGACAAGACGCACCGGGAATGGTTCCACCAACTACCTTCGCTCTGCATTCAGCAGGGGTTTTCACCCTCGACTCCCAAGAGCATTCACTCACGGCCCGGGTGTCCTCCTCCTCCTATTGCCGAACCCGCTCAACTTAGCGGGAGCACGATGGGCCACCCCGCTCACCCCGTTTCCACAGTTCCGCCACGCAGCTAAGGGGGAGTGGGAGAGAACAGGAGGAACAGGCAGTTATCGCTTTACTAGTCAAGTCAAGCATGGCTCGGGTCGAGCCCACGGCCAGGAGCTGGAGTGTGAACGCCGACCCTACCACCGACTTCCCGCTTCTCGGTGCGGCGTCCTTAAAATGTGTGGAGCTTGTGCCCAGGGATCCGAGAAAAAGAGACGCGGAGAGGTTAAATAGCGGCTGGACTCCAGGTCGAAACATGGCACCGTGCTCACTACACGAGCCTAGAGCTCTGCCCCTGCTGTTACCCGGTCCCCACATCTGTGAACAGCGCATGCCTGCAGACTGCAAACGCGCTGCCTATGTCTTTCCACACAAGCACTATCGCGCGTGGCCGCTAACAGTGTACACCTGATACATCACCGCAACAAATACGACAGTCAAGTGCCGGGATCCCACAAATACGAGTACGCCCGTCTCAAGCACTCGCGTGACTTGCCCGGCCCGCCACCTTAGTCAACCGTCAAATACCAGCTTCGAGACAACTGCGTCCTACACGGGGGGTGACAGCAGGTAGCTACGCGAGCAACAGGTTAAAAAAAAGCATATGGCATCCCAGGATGGAGCATACCGCAGACTGTGTATTGTGTCATCACCATGTGGCCCGCCATCATAGATCTGATCGATGTCCACAAAGCAATGCGCCTGGTCTCATAACCGTCCTGCCCTCCTGTTGAGCGTCTTCCAGGGGTCCTCCCCTGGCGCAACACTGTAAATATACCTGCTCCGGCACAGCGTCAGAAACCCACTGCCACCCAGATCTCAGCATTGCTGATGGAGGCCATCTCAGTCGGTCTGCCTCCGTCATACGTCCACGGGACCGGCCGCGGATTGTCGGAGCAAGCTGCGGAAGCGCTCAAGTTTCGAGGCCGCGCTGATCACTACGACTGTCCCGAGAACTGCTAAAGCCGCCCCAACAGAGCCACTTACGGTCCAGCTAAGGGAAGTGAAGTTGCCCAAAAGGATACTACCGGCCGCTGATAAAAGCCACACAGCAGCTACTATCAGCTCATATCTGTAAGCAAACCAAATTGACCGACGCGTGACCACCCCGGATTGGGGCTGTGCTCCACGACCGGAAACTGTCCAAACTCCCGTGGCACAAACTTCTTCGTAACGAGGAGGGGGAGCCGCTTGATCAGGTCCTGAGTACTGTGGAGGCGCGCCTAATTCACCAGAAGTTGGGTCCCACGGCGCATCATTTGGACCCCATGAAGCAGAAAAGGATGGAGAACTTGTAGCTTCCTCGTAAGACGGGAGATGTGGCAGCTGAGTGTCGCCTTCCCCCGATGCCAGTCTGCGAGACGAGACGCCGGTGGAGCTATCCACGCTTCTCTTCTGACGCAAAGCATCTCTCAAACACCAAGTCATCCTATGGAGTGCCGACATGGCAATGACAAAACCAATTGCAATGGCCAACACAACTGCGACATGTGCGAAACCAAAGGGTTTTCCGAGGCGCCGATGACGGGGAGGCCGCCGCAGACGACTTGAATCCGACCTCGGTCGCTCCCCTGTATACCGCCTGTCAGCTCCCTCTTCTCCCCTCTCAGTGTCGTTCACTTCGAGGGGCCAACCTTCCAGAACTCCGCCACCCGTCGCCATGTCCATAGTCCGGCCCGGTTTCTCAGGAGCTACGCCGGCTGCAGCGGGCGGGGATGTGGCTGCTGCCACCGGGCCCATTTTGCCGGGGAGTGAGACACAATGAAGCCTTACAGCGGCGCCTCTATTAGCTCCTTGGCCCGCAACCCAGCTACGCCACGAGACTAAAGTGGCTTCTCACTGTCCAAAAGACAGCAGTCTGACGAAGGCCTCTCGGCAACAGCCGCCGCTCCACTCGCCGCGACAAACGAGAAAACATCGCCGATTGCCGTGAGCTCATTGGCCACCCAACCAGTCAAGGCAAAATGACGGGAACGACACTTCCACAGATCGCACACGACGCCCACCGAGGAACTGCCTGGGTCTGCCCGCCTCCACTGTTGCTAGCTTAGAAAAACGGTGGAAAACATAGAAACGTTAACATTCGGCAAACAGTGGCACGACCAAAAACTAGTGATAGCTAAACGGGCTATACGAGACCACACCTTCAACCCGATACAGTACCTGCAACCGAAAGCACGGAAGATTATCGCCTAAAAAAAGAAAAGAAAACCGTGGTAGTCGTTCTGTCCGAACCCCTTCGCGGCTACGCAGATGGTACACGAGGTTGACCGTAAAGAGAGAAGGCAACAGCCACTTTCGGGCTTGCGCTCGGCCGCTCCCGTTCGCGGCAGCTGCCACTTGTGGGGCTGCACACTCTGGGATTCGCCGTCTGTTGTGGTCTAGGGATGCCAAACCTACCGCATGCCGCAAGGCCAGTCCCCTCATTTGTCGGGCGTGTCCTGTCTGCAGAGGTGGAGATACACCGCATTATTCGACGACCAGTTTGCACGGACAAACATAGCTCGCCGCAGGTGAACAAAAGTGACCATTCGCTGCCGTCATAGAAGGGCTCGCTCGAAGTGCGCAAAGGCATAGGCGGTGCGATTTCCAAAAAAAGTTTGGTAAGCCTTTAGAAGCCTCTCCATTTTAGAGAAGTCTTCTCGAAAGTACGGATCGAACGCCACAACATGGAGGTTCTGACATTCTTCGCTCAATCTGTTGGGCTGGACAAGAGCGGTCGAAGAGACCGGCGAGGCTTAGGTCCGCGGGCCCCCTGGCGTGCTGTGTTGCGCTGGAGCTACGCAGCCACGTTGCAGCTTCAGCCACCTCCCTGCACTCGTCGCTCTGTCCTCGTTCTTCGGGCATGCGAACGGGTCCTATACGGCGGAAAATCCTACACCTTAGCTGCGGGCGGTCTGAACTTATTGGTCACACGGGGGGGGGGTGTCAGCGTGACTAGAATCAGGACGAGTTCCGTGATGTCTCCCGCGGGGGCGCCTAGACACCGCCCCGGTCGCCGTCACCGGCGCCAGCGTGGGGGGCGGAATATCGTGATGCCTGCAGTCAGGTCGCCGCATCGTCACGACAGTCAAGGGTCGGGCTGTTGTTGCTGCCTTGACTGTCATCAGGTGCAAGGGCAACTAGCCGGAGTGTACCGGGCTCGCCGTTCGATAATATGGGGACTGCTACGGGGCTTTCTGGAGAGAGGTGGTGTCACTGCCAAGTAGCGGACGGGCTTACCGCTCCACCGGAGAGGAGACGGGCGCATTGTTTATATGGGTACCCGCAGGCCTCCCTGTACAACGGGACGGGGTGATGCCCGCATGTCTGCAATTCGCCCGGCCCGGCAGCAACCCCGGAGAAACACGCTATGTCCCTTTGCAGGGTGGCGATATCTCGACCGGAGATAGCTTTGTTTGGATGTATGCTCGAGTCCCAGGTTGTATCGAGAAATCACCCCCAAATCTGTCAAATTGCCAGAGCGAAACAAACAGCTCCAAGAGGCACGAAGAGACGGTGTTCCCCTCTCCCGCTGCGCGAACCCTGGCGTCACCGGTGCGTCAAGTCTCTCACTGTTTGCCACAGCAGACATCGGTACCCCCGGCACTTTCGCCCGGTGCAGCATACCCTAGGGCCCGGCCCGTGGGGTCAGGTCATACCAATGGTGGTGTACCGGGTCAATTGTACCAACTGACCCGGTACACCACCTGTACAGATGTGATGCTCTTGGGTCCTTCCGAGCACTGCACTCGGCCGTTCGCGCATGCGGACACAGAACTAAACATGAGGACGCTAGGGACGGCCAACGTGATCTATCCGCTTTGGGGACACGAACTCTGAGTACTGAAGCAGAGATCATATTCACTGCAAACGGAAGCCGCCATACGGCCAAACGAAACCAGGGCGCTGTCTGCGTGCCATCACTAGTCTCGAGATTGTTACCGAGGGCCGGAAGCATCCTACGAGTGACCGGCAACCGGCGAAATCCAAGAGGCCATCAGGGTGACCCCCGCCCAAAAGTGGGCATGCTGTACGAAGTAACCTGGACTACTTCAACCTGTAATAAACACAATAGCCGGTAAGTGAAAGAGGTTCCTGCATCTGCCCAAGCCAAAGCCGATATCGATCCAGGAACACGAATGGTGCCACTTCGAAAGGGTATAAACGAGACTGTATGCAGCTCGTGCGACCGCGGCCTTAAATGACGGCCTTCCAGGCAGGAAGGAACGTTTCGATCGAAATTCAGATGTGGGGGAACTTCCTCCATAGAAGAACGGTCGGGTCGTTCACTGAGACTTTCCAGACGACAAAATTCTCAGACGACGTTAGATCGTACGTACCTGTACATCACAAATTACTTCCGGCAGCGTCTCAGCCGGCAACCTGTCTGCGTCGTCCCGTAGCCGCGCTCTTCAAAGTTCTGCCACCGTGTGTTGAACGTGAAGACCTTCCTTCGCCGGAGAAGAGTGGATTTGCGTGTGGCATTGCGAATGGCCGGATCCGGTCCGCGACCCCACAGAGGGTGTCAGTTCCACACGCTCCTGTCCAGCTTAGACTTCTACCGGACCGGGGCCGTTTCCTTGCAGCAGCTGACGAATGAACGGGACCTTTCTCCAGAGAACGTATAGTCCTACTGTGAGACTGAATGCTACGCCCACACCAATCAAAACAGCTTCTGTCTTCCCAAGTGCGGTCAAGCTTCCCAACGCGACGGCCAGCCCCGTTCCGAGAAGCCAAATAAAGCATAAAGTCAGGATACCGTAAGCCCCCAGCGTCGACCGCCTCGTAGCTTCATTTCTTGGTCTTCTCGGTCCTGGGGACTGGATAACTGTCCAAACGTGCGAGCTGCATTCTTCATAAGGAGGAGGAGGGGAGCGTCGGTCCCCTTCCGAATACGGGGGGGGGCATCCGGTGGTAAGTGGGGGGACATCCTGAGAGCTTCGTCGTATGTCGGGAGGCCCGGCACTCCACTATCAGTCTCTTCCGCCTGCACCAATCTACGAGAGCCGATGCCAGAAGACCTGTCCATTCCTCCCTTCTGTCGTAAAGCACTTTGCAGGCACCCTATCACACTGTGGAGCGCGGAAACAGCCACAGCAAGACCAACTGCAAAAGCCAGTAGGCCCAGGAGACTCCGAGAACCCATGGCTGTTGCTCCGTGGTGGCGGCGCCGACGGCGGGTTGGCGCCGGCCGGTCCGCGAAGCTCGCTGCTGCCAAGGAAGACTCCTCTGACACTCTCTCTGGTGTAGGTGTGTCTGCAGTTGGACCCGGTTTCCCGACAGACGTACCGAGGTCAGCGAGAGCAGGCGGGGCTGCTATCACAGCCTCCATTTCGCGCCGGCGGTAAGGATGGGCACAAATGAGTCTCTCAAGACAGAAGGCCACGAACCTGTATCAGCTCGTGAGACCGCAGCGGAGCTCGGCGGCGAAACCGTGGTTCAGCGTAAAGCACGAGTGGGACGAAGGGTTGTCGTCTCCGGTCGCTTCTCTGGCCCTGACTGTTAACTCTTGTTTCGAAAAGGAGGGCGGCGACACCGGTGAAGTCGCAGGTCAGCACGTGCAGAAGGGCACGTCACGAAGTTGGGCGGGCTAGAAAAATAGCGTAGGATCCCTGCCTGGAGAAACGGCTCATTTTCGCTGCCATCGCAGTCGCACAGCACTTGCGCAAAGAACCTCGGCAAGGTTCAGCTCGTAAGTGGAAGACTCAATATCAAAGGAACCAAGGCGTTAGGAGTCCCCTAACACTTTACGGAGAATCCGGTCGACAGCTCAGCTTATCACGTGGAACCACATGGACCCCGACAGTGCCGACACCACGGTACAATGGGACAAGTCATGGTGTTTACCGAGGGCGTGTTGCCCGTATGGAGAACGTCCGGATAGAACGCGGAAATCTCTTAAGAACAAAACCACCTTCCGCTACTTTCTTTCCCGGACAGGCCTGGCGGCCCCTTCCCAACGCGGTGTCGGCTAGCTGGCACTCCTGGGGCTGCACACTCTGCGCTACAGCGGCTGGCACGGTCTCCCACGGAGGGTCATCTTGCTGGAGGCATGACCCTTTCCCAGCCCGCTGTGCGCTTGTCACGAACCCGTGAAATACATAGGCGCACCCCCTGGTTGGCCGCAGCTGCGTCAATGCGACGAAGTATAAAAACGGAGCTGCAGCAGACCGGAGATAAGAACAACCGGACCGCTCGCTCTGTCCGGTGGTTGTCAAAGCCTAGCCACTCACAAGTCGTCGTGGACGACGCGCTGCTACCCCTGTCCCAGCGCAGAAAAAATCCTAGCGTCCTACGCCTCTCGCGTTGTTGGGTGGGCCAGCTTCACTAAACCGGGCTAACAACCAAAATCTCTGACCCTTGACAGCAGGTAGGCCCCTCTTTCAGAATGGAGCCCAATCTGAACGCTCGACTTCCATTCCATATGCCAGGCCCGCATGGCACACTAGCGACACATAGCCGCCAGAACGCAAAGGAGTCGGCATCCCAACTTCTCTCGCCGTTTTGGAAGAGCGGTGTGCGAAGAAACGAGAAGACCGCTAAGTGGACTGGACTCTGGCGTATGGCTGAGGTACACGGCACAATGTACTGGGGTAGCTTCAGTGCCTAACGAGTCTGGCAAGTGATGTCTGAAAAGACCAGGGCATCATGCGCGCGTCCAGAACCCCTCCGAGTACAAGCGACACGAGGTCTTATCGGACGGAAGCCGGAGGGTATTGCAGGTTCCACATTTTTCCCAGTGTCTCTGTCGAGCTGCTGTTCACAAAGTTGTCCAAGTGGGCGTGAGCTCTTCCATGCCCAACACGATCGGCAACAACCGCGACCCGCTGGTAACGCGCAACTGCTCCGAAAAGAAACACCTGCAGTTCTTTCTTTAACTAGCCACGGGGGTGTAGTAACGCGGTTCGCGCACAAGAGGAACATTTCCTTTCTTTCTATATGGGCGTGACTGGTGCTCTCTCCCAATGCCAGCCTAGCAGCACCATTTCCCTGCAGAAACAAAACGCTTTCTCTTTGCCGCCTCCAGAGCGACGTGGCCGCACAATGTAATGCTTGCCTGATGACTGTGTGTTGGCAGCGCGTATGCTTGGCAGTCAGCGTTGTGCATTGGTCGTCGACCAACGTATGCCGAGCCCGCCGGGCACTGTGCTATGAAATGCCCGCCCTCCGGGCGAGCATACGCCGGGCCCCGGGTGATTACGGATAGTTACTCGAACGGCATCACGTACAAGGCACGGGACCTGGTCATGATCGAGGAAAGGCAGGTGACGCGGAACCAATTCAAGCTCCTGGACCTACCGGCAGAAGAAGATCTGGCTGGGCTGGCGTTTCCTAGGATACAAGCCGGCGCCCCCGTAAAACCAATCAACAGAAACGATGAACACATCAGTGGAGAACGAGGAGCGTTGCCACAAGTCACTGCTCCAGTGACAGCTGATTATGAACTCCGCCCTGTGGCATCTCGGCGAGCGAGGGAAGCCGAGCGCCGGCAAGAGGAACAACGTCGCCTGCGTGAACGCGCAAAGACCGCGCGTTTTCAACAAGGAAGGTATAATGTGCCCTCGAGGAACTTATTTTCCTCAGCGAGAAATGTGTCCGTGAATTAGACTGTGTGCACCGCGGTTAGTACTCCGTGGGAGCCGGTGCCGGGATAGCCCGGTAGAGCGGAACTGTAATGATTCTTGGCGTCCAGAGACTACGCGAAGTCTACCTCGGCGTCCCTGTCAGGATCTACGAATCCTGACGGTGTCCTCTCGCCGCAAGCTCGGACCCTTCTCCGTCACACCGTGTAT
>NW_027155464.1:42540-49378 GCF_002600585.1 Cystoisospora suis | reverse complement strand
GCGAACCCTAGCGCAGTGCTGCGGCCGCGGCGGCAGCACAATAGGTAACTGTATCGGTGATGTGGCGTATGTTAACAATTTCCCTCCGTCTATGCGCCTACACCGCACTGTAAATATATGCTTTTTGTGCAGCTGTCGTGTGTCCTCCCGCTATCCTCGCGTGTTTTCTCCAGAAGGGACCGTCGACATCGCGCGCGCCCCAATAAGCACCAGCCCAGCGAGGCGGCAAAGCAGTCGAAGGGAGAAGCCGAGCACCCACCCGTACGCGCTCGGGGCGATTTTGGACTCACGACTGCGCCAGAACGCAGCGCGGCTAAAGAGCGGAAATTTCTAGTGAAATGCGCCGATCCGGAGCTCAGCCAGACGTGGGCGAGCCGAAGCTCGTTAGCAGATGTGCGTGACACCTGCAGATCTACAGCTCCTGAAAAGAAGCGAGAGCTCGGAACGCAGCCCCTGAAGGCGGGCGGGGTAGTGTAACACATGTGTGGTGACTATGTGCTGCCAACGCATACGCGTGCCAGTCAGTGTTGTGTTTTGGTACGAAGCAACGTATGCCGCGCCCGTCGGGCGCTGTGCTATAGGATTCCCGCCTACTGGGGCAAGTGTCCCAGGCCCCGCATGGTCGCGGCGGGGCTGAGCAGTTGAAAAGCTTGTACAATAAGCCTTGCAGTTCCCGCATCCACCGTCCCTGACAGGGACCAGGACTTTGTTTCGGAGTCCTTTCGTGAGCTACTGGAATTCGGTTCTCTCGGGGGCAGACCGGAAGAGCGGACCGAGAGAACCGCTAGTGCGCTCACCCGAATGCTGGGGGGATATGTGGGTAGTGATCCGTAGAAATGGTCGTACCTACGGACAGTGGAGCCTAGTTACAACAGCGTCGTGGCGAGTCCACACAGGCTACCCAGTTCTTGCCGGGTACACAGGCTGCCACGCGACGTCCCGGAGTTACCGCGGAGTACGGAGAAGAGCCGCAGCAAGGCCGTACAAGAAGCAGTAGCACGGCTGGTAGCGGCCCAGGACGATCTGGTCAAACCGCAGGAGGCGCAGAAGAAAAACTGTAATCGCGTTCACCGACACGAGGGACTGCGAGCTTGCTACCTCGCCATCGCCGCATCTCGCCGTCTCCGCGGCCAGAGTCCAACGAAGAAGATACTGGGTTCGAGCCGGGACCGATTTTCTACTTGCTCAAGCGCGTTAAGGATCTGCTGTATGCTGGGACTTTTTTGCCGGGGAGGCGGCTGCACCACACGGTCAGCGTAAGGCTTCTGCGCAAGTGCCAAATGTCTGCTGGCTACCTCCGCGCACTGCCTTCTGCCGACAACGCCGCCTTCCGTCGGCTCCCTCCGCGGCGGCGTCGCCCAAAGTGTCGGAGCTTGCCACCGGACTAGCCAGAAGTGCACCACCCCGCAGCCGGAGCAACGACTGTACGACCGAGCGCCACTTCTTATTGAAGTGGGAAGACTCCGGGTGTGGGGAATCACAGGAAAGCCATGAAACGCCGCATGCCTTGCTAACAGCTGTAGATCCGCAGATGCCCATGTGTGCTAGCGCTCGCGAGGACGCAGCAGCTTTGGCGGGGGTAACGCGTTACGGCTCGGTGCAGTCGCCGTTTTGCCGCGTCGTAACGGGCTGCTGTGTTGTGTCCACGACCGATGAGACGGCTATTGCACATATCGGCAGGTAACGGTTTTTAGGCGCGATGCTGTTGGCTGACAGACCAGCTATGAAATTCTGGGTTTTACCGGCAGTCGCTACACATGCTGTAACGCCTGGGATCCAACAAGCAGTCACCTGGTGTGCCATGCCGCTTACCGGGTGCCACTACCTTTCGTATCCCAGCGAGCCGGCTTGCAAGCGGGGCGCCGGCCATCAAAAACTAGCGGGCCATAGGTGATGTGCCACTACTGTGTTGCTTTTTATTACGGGCTCCCGCAAGGAAGAAAAGGATTGAAAGGAAATGACGGGGAACACCGCCCGCCACACTCTCTCGTCCATCTCAAAGCTTGAGCCAACCGTCACATTTCAAATGTCAGCACACCGTCGCTTCTCTTGTGTGAAGAGGCACGGCCAGGGGTGGCATTACATAAGAGCCCATCAAGAGAAACACGCGGCAGCTGCTTGAACCTCCCCGGTACCATCGAGTCCACGGCATAAAGCTGCATGCAGACACTACTGCCGGCACTACTATCCACAGCGCGCAGAGCCACACCTTAACAGAACGTAAGGAATCTTCAAGCAGGGACCCAGAACTCGTGTCCCCCACATCTCACTTGGGCGAGTCAACCCCGGCAGCCGCGTCGTTTCTCTGGGCGGTGCACATGAAAAAAAAAGCCCCGCTACGCCTAAAAACACAAGATCAAACTGCTTGTGGCCCACCTCCATGTTACCAGGTACCAGCGGCGCCGGGGACAGCGCAAGCAGGGCGCAGAAGCGCCGATGCCAGAACGGACTGGATACCGTCCACAGGGATCAGGCGGCAGTGAGAGAAACCGCAGGCTGGAGTGCGTTGGACACGTGTACCCCTCGTAACCGAATGCACATTATTAAGCATTATTAAGCCGCAGCGAACTACCGTGCCAAGACACCCCTGGTAGCATTGTAGGTAACCTTCCGGGGTGCCCTCAGGAACGAGGCACCACACACCAGGATAGAGAAATAATTCATGAGGGCACACAGTACGTAAGCTCTTCTGGTGTGAGTTCTACCGCACCAAGGCCGGACTGGATCACGGCCGTTCCCCTTCTCGGGCGAGGCCAGTCCTCCAGTAAGGTACGCTGGGGAGCAGCTGCCGCCCACACCACACCCACACAAGTATCCGGCTCACTCCAGAAAGTCATTTAGTGAACGGGGCCTCGAATAAAGTTCCCCGGCAGCACGGACAGCCACAGCGAAACGCCGGCGGACACCAGCATACGAAGTGCAAAGTTCACCGTCGCTTGAGACTTACAGATGTGGACTTCATGCAGTGCAAGAAACAGAAGACCATCCACACAGGAGCACCGAGAGCCGCCAGACGGACAAACCCCTAAGAACGCGGAGAGCGAAGCTGTGCATAAAGTCTCTCCCGACTGGACGCGGTCACATCACCCTCGCTTGCAAGCCGCCGCCTGCCAACGTCCTGTCCTTCGCTCTCCAGGACCCCCTTTGGTCTGTCTTTCTCGCCTCCTCTTGTCACGACTGTCCCCTCACCTACTCCGTCGACGCCAGTTTCGCCGCCTGTCCGATCCCTACCTCTGCCTTTGCTGTTCTCTTGGCATGCCTTTTGCACTGAAGTCTCTACAGGCTCTATCTCCGGTCCACATGTAGCAGAGGTCGTCCTGGGAACACCAGGCGCCGAGCAGCGCAGGACGCCGGATTCTTGCAGAGTTTTCGTGTCCAGATGTCGTTGCCCTCGACGCTGACGTTCGGAACCTCGCGCTTCCGGCAGACGCTTGTCCTGGCGGTCGGTCTCAGACAAATGGACATCTGCAGTGTATGCTCTGCATCTTTGCGCATCGACCCTCGGTGCCTCATCGGAGGCTTGCGGAATCTCTGACCAGCTGTGCGCATCTACGTGCTTAGCATCACGAACTACCGTAGGACCCAGGCCAGACGCCACTACGCTGCGGCGCCGGCGGGGTGAAGAGACGATCCCCCCTGGGTTCTCCGGGCCGTACCTCGCCTCCGCACTCGACGGCTCCAAGGTATTCTGACGGCTGTTCTCTGCCGCTCCTGAAGGCGGTGCAGATTTGAACTGAGAGTCCGGGGACAGGATGCCGGGAAATCCGACACTCCCTGTAAGATGTGCTGGATGTTCTACGTGTGCCACAGACAGGTTGTTAATACGCGACGCGGCAGATAGGTGTGAGACTGGATATCCCGAGAAGCCACCCCGCGAGCGGTCGCATCCGTCCGTTATTTCCAGCCCCTGATGGCGCGCTTCTTCCACTGTCGCCGGTAATACAGCCAGCGCAGGGCGTTGCGCACCAAGAGCATACGCGGAGCCGCGAGCCGTCGACGAGACGAGACTCGGCGGGGTGGATGCGCTAGCAGACGACGCAGCGCCTGCCTCCTGCTGAGGCGGGGGCAGCAGGAGTTGCTGATGAGGTGGGCACACGCCCAGCTGCGGTGACGAGAGGTGCTGGACAGCCAGACGAGCCTGTGAGTGAGGGGTCGGTGCCCTGCTTCTCCTCTCCACAGGATGGCGTGGGTGGCCGTGCGGCAGAAGTAGCACATGCTGTCGCCTCACAGATTCGGCGGCTAACGTCGCATTATCGTTACCTGCCAGAAGACCCGCGGAATCTTGAGTGGGAGACTGCAGCACCATAAGATACTGCTGGCGCTGCGGATCAGTTATGTTCAGTGCATTCACAGGACCGAGGCACCCCGCTGCCCTATCGCCACCGCCGGCTGGGCCTCCCTGCAGCGGGCTAGACGCCGAATCCGGGGGGCACAGTAGGGCGAGTCCAGTCTTACCAGCAGCTGGTGGCACGGCTGCTGTCGCAGGGATCCGCGGTACCGAGTGGCCGTGCCCGCGCGCGACTTCTTCTGCTGCGCCGCCGTTGCCTTTGGTTTCCATTGGTTCCGCCTCTGGGCAGTGAAGGGGCAGGTGGGGGGCATGGCCCAGGGTCAGCCCCGTGGGCGCTTGGCCATTGCTTGGCAGCGTGGCCGGGAAGCTATGTACCGTGGCCCTCCCTACTTTCTTCTCTGGAAAACTAGCAGGTGCACTGCTGTTCTCGTGTTCGGATGTCGCAGCAAGCCCCGAGGTTTGCTGGCTGACTTGAGCGGACATTGTTGGACTCCGAGGGTGTATGTGGGCCGGTGTCTGCAGTGGCATCACGTGATGCGGCGCTCCCAGCTTCCTCCCCTCGACAGCTGCGAAGCCTGTGATCTCTGTTCTGGTGCTGAGACAGCCCCCTGCCGCCCCGCCTCTAGGCAGGATGCACCCTCCAGTATTTTCTGCAAGTGAAGACCGGCCACTGTTTTCAGAAAAAGGCGAGCCACCGGAGCTTCTACTGGCGAGAGCGCCGAGTGAAGCCCTTGTAGTCTCAGGCGGAGGAGGCGGGGCTGCCGGCCTCGGGAGGGCTGTGCGTGCCAGCGAACACCTTTGTTGTGGATGCTGCTGGGTAAGAAGCACTCTCGGGACGGGCGAGTGCTGCTGGTTCATTAAGGCGGGGCCGCCTTGTCCTCGAACGACTGAAAGCGTAGGATGGGCTCCGCAAGGGAATGCAGAGACTGCAGCGACTCCTGCCCCTTGTTGGCCAATCCGGGGAAAGAATGGAACAGGGGCCAACGAAATGTTGCGAGCGAAAGACGGAAATAGCGTCGGTTGAAAAGGCCGCACTGACCCACCCGCAGAAAAGCTTGCCAGACCGGGCATTCTCACAGGCAGTGACGGCGGAGGAGGCGGAGGTACGGATGTCGCGGGAACCGGAGGAACAGCAGCAGAGCAGGCACTGACTGAGTATTTGTTTTCCAGGCCTGTGTGCTGCAAGTAGGGTTGACCTTCAGAATGTGAAAAAGAGAGCGGGGCCAACCGACAGGTCTGAAGAGGGAAGCGCGGAGATCGGCGAGGGCAACCGCGGTGCTGGCGCCCGCTCTCTGGGCGAGGAGGGAGAGGCGCGCCGGCGCCGGGAGAGTTCGGCACCCCGCAGGACAGGCGCATCGCCTGCTTGTTAAAGTTCAGGACGTCACGCTGCACAGGCCATCCGACAGAGAAACTGGTAAGAGCAGTCACTGCACCGAAACAGACCGAGAAATGCGGCTTTGGCCACCTAACTTAGAGTTATCTAGTGTGCGCCTGAGCGGACGTCAGTCAAGCACAGGCGTGGACGCTGCGGAGTAGGCATCCGCGCTGTAGGCGCCTGACAGCCGTCCCCTTCCGACCAACGAACGGTGTAGAACGCACGATCGCGGAGGGAAGAAACCACCTGAGCCCCTCCCCGCGCGTCGAATTTTCGTCAACTGAAATCACACCTCGCGCGACAAAAGGTTATTCCAGATACTGTGCGGCCGCCCCTGTCTACGATACAGCGGCCTGCCGTGACAGAGAGGGAGAAGACGTCCGAGACGCGCCTGGGAGGAAGTAGTCTGAAGTACTGGACAGCACATCCGCGCAGCAAGAGCCTTTGCAAAGAAGCCAAGGGAAAGAAAGCGCCTTCTGTCCCTATCAAAGAGCTTTGCGGGCCTGCGGGGCCATCATAAGCCGCAAGCCAGGCAACCGGTCAGCATACTAAACACTTCCGAGCCAACACACCAAACAGAAGAGTCGCGGCAAACGCAATTGAAACGTGTAGAGGCTCGGTGAGCTTGCTACCACAGAAGTGAGTCGCCTAGTGGGATAGAGAGAAATGGAGACGGAAAAGTTTCTTCTTTCGACGGCAAAGAAAAAGGTACGTTGCCAGGACGAAGGGTTCTTCTAATTCGCGATGACCAAATTCCGGGCAACGCCTGGCTGCGTGGGAGCAGAAGCGCCCAGACACGGAACTACGGTCCGGTTCACGTTTCTCACCAGGAAGGCTGCCGGTTCACTGCGCTGCGGGAGCGTCTTCAGCCGCTCTTCTCCTTCCGGCTCTGTGTCCTGACGTTCTCCACTCCTCGGGTTGTCGTTCGTGCCCTGCGCCTCTCCTAGACTCGGCGCGAGAGTGGCCGAAGCCTCCCGGGCATCATCTACCGCTGCAGTCCGACCTGTACAACGTTCTTCACCATCTCTCTTGGGAAGGCCGTGGCTTGCCGCGTGCGTGGTTTCTTGCAGGTGCGCATACTCGGGAGCAAGACGACTGCTCTGTGTAACACCGCCGGCTTTTCCTCTCTCCGCCACGGGGCAGTCGTGAAAAGGAGGTGGAGGTGGCACCGGCGT